>NC_068439.1:14529388-14624388 GCF_023373465.1 Oncorhynchus keta | reverse complement strand
GAGCTGGAGAGAGAAAGAGAAAGAGAAAGAGAGAGGGAGCGAGAGGGAGAAGGAAAGAAAGAGTGAGAGGGAAAGGGAGAATGGGAGAGAGAGAGAGAGAAAGAAAGAGAAAGAGAAAGAAAGCAAGAAAGAAATAGTGAGAGAGAGAGAGGGGGAGAGAGAGAGAGAGAGAGAGAGAGAGAGAGAGAGGGGAGCAAGAGAAAGATAGAAAGAGTGATAGAGGGAGAGAGAGAGAGAGAGAGAGAGAGAGAGAGAGAGAGAGAGAGAGAGAGAGAGAGAGAGAGAGAATACAGACCATGTCCATTGTATATTTAAGTTTTGTGGATATATGCACCATGTCCTGACATTCTGTATCCAGATGTGTCTTTTAGACATATATGATGTTGGGGTTAATCTGAATATCACACATTGACATTTCCTATGTTCAGTTATGGACTCATTCAATATCCTGAGATATGCCTCTTATTGTCTCTATGGTGACAAATACAGACGGTAGGCCTACATACTATAATTTCTCACCACACACAATGGATATGTATGCTCTTGGCTGAGGTCCATATAAAGATTTTGATATGCTTTTTGAGATGGTAAATAAGGAGCATTTCTGATGCTTATTTGAGTTTTGCGGACATGCTCAATCATTTGACAAATATTAAATCCATATCATTCTTACAGACACGAGTCGTCATTGTTGGATTCCCTCTGGATAAAAGCTTACGCATATCCGCAAGCTAAAAGCACTGCAACTTGTAGCCTAGCAACAAGAATCATATATTTTCTGCTAAGGAGTTCCAACTGTCATTTGTTTAATTGTGCGCTACAAATGAGTGTGTAAACGGTGTGTGGCCGAACTGACAATAGAAGAAACAAAGAAGTGAGTAACTACGTTATCTATTTTGGCCAGCTGCCAGTAGGGCTTGCTAGCTATCTAGCTCGGCTTGATTGAGGGGTAAAAGAAAACTGCTAACAAATATCAACATTTCCTTCCCATTTTTACTCCCTTTCATGCCACATGGTGACAGGTAACATTTTAAAACATTTAGGCATATTGTTTATTACTGCTTCATATAAGATAGTTAGCAAACTAGGAACTTGGCAAGCTAGCTTAGCGGGTTCTAGTTTTCTCATCATGAATGAAGCAGGTCGAGTAGCTACCTTGTGGTATGGATTATGTGAAATTACTGCTACACACTACCTCTTCATTTTATGTTTCTATGTGTGGGTTTTCCACTCTAAAGCAATGCTGTCTGAAGGTTTCTCCATACGATCAATAGGTTGTACCATCTCCCAGTTAATCCCTGAAACCAAATTGAAGTATCTGGGATCTACATCTGTTTATATTAGTTACTATGCTGTTACTAAGCAGTAATGCATTACGGCAGTGTTATGTTACTACACCTAATAGGAAATGCACATGCGCACTATTGAGCCGGGAGCTGTAGAGCACAAGGGGTTTTGACTAAACGAAACCTAACCGTCTCCTGCCTGGTCATTTCTGCACAACACAAATATTACACAAGTGTGTGTGTGTTTGTGTGTAAGTGTGTGTATGTTTGTGTGTAACTGTGTGTGCATGTGTGCGTGTTTTTCTGACACCCTGTGTTGCCATGTCGATTGGTTGAGCCACCTACTGCTGCTGGCGCCTCAAGTGGTTCAATTTAGGCATTATTTCCAAATGGTTAAGTTAAGTGTTAAGATTTGGGAAAGAGTTGAAACAGTTCTTGACATGGCAGGAGTTAACCGGCGCTGAATACCGGCCCCTCAACTTCTCTACTGCCTGAGCTCCTGGCCCTCTTATAGAATATTAGCTCAAAAGTATTGTAGAGCTTCTGCACCTAAAGATAGACAGTACTGGCACCAAAATTGAATACAGGCACCTATTTCAGTTCAAGCCCATTCAGCCCCTAGTGGAGGGTTTAGAAGGCATCACCCGACGTCCTCGGGACATGGATGGACATCTATGGTTTACAGTGTGTGTGTGTGTGGTGGCCAATCAGTCTCAATGTTCTACTGTGTCGGTTGACAAACCGTTGTTGTAAAGTTCTTACAGCTAATTCTGTTCTTGAATTTCCATCACGTTGTTATATTAACTGACCTGGCGGCTTCCCTCTTCTCTTTTCCCCTTTGTCTCCTTTATTCTCTCGCTCTCTGAGTCATCCAGTCTGGAGCTGGGGTCACGTGAGGAAGGGTGGCTGGGCTGGACAAGAAAGAAAGCAAGAAAGAAAGAAAGAAAGAAAGAGAGAGAGAGAAGGAAAGAGAGAAAGAGAGAGAGAGAGAGAGAGAGAGAGAGAGAGAGAGAGAGAGAGAGAGAGAGAGAGAGAGAGAGAGAGAGAGAGAGAGAGAGAGAGAGAGAGAGAGAGAGAGAGAGAAATGGCCATGATTTTGGAAAGAGATGTTCAACGAGCTGGTGTCCTTTTTTGGGAAGCAAACTTTTTTGTCGTTGTCAAAAAAGATCTATCCACTTCTCAATCCATAAAGTAAAGTTCAGTTTCTGATGGTTCAGTAAAGTGCATGGTTAGCTGGGCTGTTTAATGCAACAGAACACATACTAATTGGTGAGTGGCTCTGTGTTCCGTTTCGAGGTTCCATAGGTTTGGTTCAGCTCCATGGGTTCGAGACAGAATTATGGTTAAATGTGACAGAATGGATGAGGGAAATCAATGTAGAACGTAAAGTGTGGGTGGGTGGAAACGGCAGCTGGTTGTGAATAACAGACGCTGAGCTGAGCATTGTGTTTGTGTGTGTGTGCCATTTTCCCACACAATCAATATGATGTGCTGTTCAACTCAAACCCAATTCTTCCAACATGTCATACATTGTAATTGAAAGAAGGCTGTGTAGTCAACGGCTCTTGTCAAAGCAAGCCTTTCTCTACGACTAGTGTTGTGTTTTTCTTACAGTGCAACAATCTGTCCTTTAAAATATTCTCTCCAAGGTATGTCTACTGCTTTCATCTGACTTTAGATTGTGTGTTCTTCTTCTAGTCTATCTCTCATTATTTCAAAAGTTTCAAATTGTAACCTAATAAGATTGTTTGGTAGAAATGTCGAAAAAAAAAACATATTTCAAGTGTAATAATGAACCATGGATTCAAAAGAGCAAATATATTATTGCTAGATAATGAGATATTTCATTGAAGACTAGGTGCTTCCTGAAATCCTCTATGCCTCACTATTAATTTGATGTCATTTTTTTCTCTTAAATGTGTTAGGGATTCCATTTTCTTAAGGCATTAACTTTTCTCAAGCTGTTTAATAGCATATTAAAATAACATGCTCCATCAACTAGACTTTAATAATTATGACTGCTCTCTTCTCTCCCTTTGGGCTTTAGAAAAGCATGATCTTATCAGCATATTGAGAAATAGGAATTAAGTGTATTTTTAATTGAAAGATCCAAAGTCAAGAAAATTGCTTCATATTGGAGAAGACATATGGTCAGTGTCCTCACTAGATTCTGCTATTCATTATTATAAAGGACGTATTACTGGAATTGTTTAACTTTAAAATATGTCTTAAGTATCATTTATAATATGTCAACGATTGGGGAATAAGGAAAATCAGTATTTATTTGATTCAACCTCTATTTAACTTGGCAAGTCAGTATGTTCTTCTCTTTTTCAGAATGTTTTGTCATGACGACAGCATTGGTACTTTTCAGACTCACTCCTCTGCTCCGTCACCCATTGACACCAGTGGGGAGCAATATGGCTTCGCTCTTTCTTATTATGGTAGGTCATATGAAGGATACGAAGAGTGTTGCGTGACTCGCATGGACACAAACAGACAGACACACACACACACACACACACACACACACACAGCACACACAGGCTCAGGGTGTTAATAACAAACCTCGGTCTGTGGGCAAGCTGGGTGGTTGATGGCAGAGAATGACAGTGGTTACACTAATTTGCAGAGGGAGATGGGCACTATACGCACACACAAACACACTGACACATGAATACAGACTACAGGAACGCCTGCACGAAAGCACACAAACACACACAGACACTACTCGTTATGGTTATGTTATGCTTGTCTCCTAGCCTTTAACGATGTCATTCTGTGTTTAGAACATGAGAGCGAGGCTCAACAGCCTGTTGCAGAGGCTGCCGAGGTTTGGGTCAATTGACTCCCAGCTTGATGTCTGTCATGAGGACTTTTTCATACATCCTCATAACTGCATGTGTTTTTCTAAAGAATATAAAAAACGAGAGGAGAAACAGGAGAGGAGGGAGGGAAAGAAAGAAAGAGAGAGAGGGAGCGTGAGATTATACCACTGAACATAATGGTGGCTATGTATACATCTCTCTACAAACTCTGTACTCATTCATTTTATCAACGTATGGCTTTAATTATCAGCGAATATGCATATAACTCCAGCATACCATTCATCACCGGAGGTCGGGTCAGCAGCATGACAGTAATGACTCATTAGACTGTATTACATGGTTCATTGATGTGATTTAGGCCCACTGCGGCTGAACGAGGCCTGATAAAACGCAGTGTCAGAAAAGTCCTTATCAGTGCTTCTATTTAATAATTGAGGCAGACAGATACACACACACACACACACGCACACGCACATGCACACGCACACGCACACGCACACGCACTCACACACACACACACACACACACACACACACACACACACACACACACACACACACACACACACACACACACACACACACACACACACACACACACACACACACACACACACACACACAAGCACGCTCATACAATTACACACACACACACACACAAGCACGCTCATACAATTACACACCAGCACGCTCATACAATTACACACACACAGTTTTGTATTGCTATCCTTGTGGGGACCTAACTCCTAACCTTAACCTTAATTCTAACCCTAACCCAAATTGTAACCCTAGGCCTAAACCTAAACACCTCCACCTTCCTGGTGGAGACCTGAAAAATGGCCCCACCTGTTCGAATTGTCCTTGTTTTACTATCTTTGTGTCACGACTTCCGCCGAAGTTGGTCCCTATCCTTGTTTGAGCGACGTTCGGCGGTCGAAGTCACTCACCTTCTAGCCATCGCTGATCCACTTTTCATTTTCCATTGGTTCTGTCTTGTCTTCCATCACACCTGGTTCCAATTCCATCAATTACATGTTGTGTATTTAACCCTCTGTTCCCCTTCATGTCTTTGTCGGTGATTGTTTATTGTAATTGTTTGTGCTCGTCTGTCCTGGTGTGTATTTACCCCTTCATGTCTTTGTCGGTGATTGTTTATTGTAAGTGTTTGTGCTCGGCAGATTATGTACCCATTATTCGATTGTTCTGTTTTCCGGTGGATCTTTTGTTATTAAACTGCGCCGTTTGGAAACACAGTTTTTGCTCTCCTGCGTCTGACTTCTCTGCCGCCAGTACGCACCCCTTACAGAATCACCGACCAGACTATGGAGTCAGCAGGGGCAGGTACCCCAGGTATAGGGGTGGAGGAGAGCATCCGGGAGCACGCAGCAATGCTCCACCATCTTGGCACCGCCATGGACCGCGTTGTCCGGACTATGGACCGCTGGGAGAGACAGGGAGTTCTTCCAGCGCCTCCACCAGCACAACCGGGGTCTCCTCTGAGCGCCCCTCTTCCTCCTGGTCCCAGTGGGGTTCATCTCCTCTGAGCGCCCCTCTTCCTCCTGGTCCCAGTGGGATTCTTCTCTCCCTGCCCCAGGAGTACGACAGAAAGGCTGCGAACTGCCCGGGGTTCCTTCTTCAACTGGACCTATACCTGGCCACCGTCCACCCGGCTCCATAGGTCCATGAGAGGGTGTCCGCCCTCGTCTCTTGCCTCACCGGGAAAGCCCTTGAGTGGGCCAACGCCATGTGGAAAGAGGGAGACTCCAGTTTGAGTTCACCCGCCCTTTCCGGGCAGTCTTTGACCACCTGCCCCAGGGTAGAGAGGCACCTCTTCCATCTGAGGCAGGAAACGATGAGCGTCAAGGAGTTCACCCTCACACATGCACCCAACCTTCAATTCAAATATTGTAACATTTAGATGAATAGAAAGGGAATGAGTACAGGATGTTTTATTCAGGCCAAAAGTTTATATAGGTACTCTTCTGTCTCTCTATATCTATCACTTTATCTCCAGCTCCCATTTCTCTCTTTCTCTCTCTCTCTCTGTATTAAACACGTATCCACCTTCTTTAGGCTTTAAATCCCATTCTCCCCAGTCTCACTGGTGGACCTCTGACGTGTAAGACAAGAGGAGGGATTCAGTTACCATGTCTTCCTAGGAGAACTGCTGTGATTAGTGTATTCTGTTACATGTTCTGCCATAAGCACAGAACCAGTTTTCCATGTAAATTAAACATGTCTTACTAGTGTAGTGGGCAACCATTACAGTTAGTTCCTTTTGGGAAGATCACCACCATCAAAAGTAATCGGGCCATTAAATATTCACCACGTAGAGAAGAATAAGACTGCAAAGAAGAAAGGGAATGGGAGAGAGAGAAATAAGAGGGGAGGTGAATTTAACTCACGTTGAGAAATATTTCTAATAACATTGGGAGAGACAATGTACAGGACAATGTCTCTCTCTTACCGCAGGGTGTTTCAAAGACAACTTTTCAATGATCGGGATAAAATACAGAATCTCCTGCGTCTGCAATCTTGATTTCGGGAACACTGCGGTGAAACGTATTTTTCTGTGTGTATGATCATTTTTTTATATTTTCTCCTTTTTTTTCTTTCTAATCCTTTCTTTCTCTCGCTCACAATCGAAAGAATACCTATCGTTAGCAATGTCTGAGAATCTACAGTCAAAAATATATGGTGTATCTGGTGCCGTGAGTTCAGAGGTCATACATTGGCTCCCCAGTCTAATTAATCCCAGACGAGGCTTAAAGGGAATGGTTCAGGGGTCAATGTCGTCATGTGATTCAGAGGAAAACAAAATGGAAAACAAATATATGACCAATATAATCACCAATGTGATTCTGCAGATGCTTTAGAGGAGAGGAGATAGGGGTTAATGCTTACTCAGTGTGAATACTTTCCATGATGGAAAATCCTGCTTGGGCCTCGTATCTTCCTTTCCTCTATTCCTCTTAGAAGATTAGAACATGTCCACCTTGTTTCAGGCTCCTAAGAAACTTTTGAGTATTTTCAATTTTTTCATGTAATTTCTCACATTATTAGCCCAGAACGTTCTTTGCATTATTACATACAGCCGGAAATATCAGAGAGAAATCAGAGAGGCAGTAACTCACCAGTATTTCGACCAGGATTACAACGTTCCTGAATTGGATCCTTTGATCGTACCTTCCAAGGCAATTTGACTTATGCCAGAGGCTGCTCCAAGGTATTCAGAATGAACATTTAGGCCGACTCAGGAGGCGTACACACCATCTACCGCGTCTGAGTTTGTTACTAGCTAATGTTCAGTCCCTGGACAATAAAGTTGACGAGCTCAGGGCGAAGAGCTCCTTCCAGATAGACATCAGGGACTGGAACATTGTTTCACAGAGTCATGGCTCTCTCCGGATATACTGTCCCTGTTCATACAGCCAGCTGGGTCTTCAATACATCGTGCGGAGAGGAATAAAGAGCTCTCCGGAAGAAGAAATACGGAGGTGTATGTTTCATGCTTAACTACTCATGGTGTGATTGTGGTAATGCACAGGAACTCAAGTCCTTTTGTTCACCTGACCTAGAATCCCTAAAAATCAAATGCTGACCACATTACCTCACTAGAGGATTTTATTTTGTTATCATCACAGCCGTGTATATCCCCCTCAAGCCGATACCACAACAGCTCTCTAGGAACCTTGTGCAAACTGGAAACTGGATATCCCGAGGCTTCATTTATTATAGCTGGGGACTTAAATGAAGAAAATCTGAGGAAAGAGCTACTGACGATCTATCAACACATCACCTGCAGTACAAAACTCTCAACCATTGTTACTCTCTCTTCTGGGATGGCTACAAGGCCCTCTCCCAACCTCCCTTCTGCAAATCAGATGATGACTCCATTTTGCTACTCCATTCCTATAGGCAGAAAATCAAACAGGAAGTACCCATGCTAAGGCCTATTCAATGCTGGTCTGACCAATTGAAAACAAATGCTTCAGGACTGTTTTGAACAAGCGGACTGGTACATGTTCCGAGTTGTCTCTGAGAATAACATTGAAGTATACACACGGTGACTGAGTTCATCAGGAAGTGTATAGGGGATGTGGTTCCCAATTGTAACGACTAAAACCTATCCAAACCAAAAACTGTGGATAGATGGCAGCATTTACGCAAAACTAAAAGTGCGAACCTCCACATTTAACCACGGTATGGTGACTGGGAATATCATCAAATATAAACAATAAAGTTATGCACTCCGTAAGCAATCAAACAGGCAAAACGAGGACTGTGAGCTCTCATTCTCCGTGGCCGATGTGAGTAAGACATTTAAGCGTGATAACCCTGGCAATGCTCAGAATGCATCCCTAGCTGCGTCCTCAGAGCATGCGCAGACCAGCTCGCAGCTCGTGTTTATGGACATATTCAATCTCCCCTGTTACAGCCTCAAGTCTTCTTGGGTATAATGCTACATGCTTGGCACACCAGTACTTGGGGAGTTTCTCCCATTCTTCCTTGCAAATCCTCTCAACATCTGTCAGGTTGGATGGGGAGTGTCGTTGCACAGCTATTTTCAGGTCTCTCCAGAGATGTTCCATTGGGTTCAAGTCCAGGCTCTGGCTGGGCCACTCAATGACATTCAGAGACTTGTCCCAAAGCTACTCCTGCGTTGTCATGGCTGTGTGCTTACGGTCATTGTTCTGTTGGAAGGTGAACCTTCACCCCAGTCTGAGGTCCTGAGCACGCCGGAGCAGGATTTAATTCAGGATCTCTTTTTACTTAGCTCGGTTCATCTTTCCCTCGATCCTGACTAGCTCCCCAGTCCCATCAAATGAAAAACATCCCCAAAATATGATGCTGCCACCACCATGCTTCACCGTGGGGATGGTGCCAGGTTTACTCCAATCGTGAACCTTGGCATTCAGGCCAAAGACTTTAAACTTGTTTTCATCAGACCAGAGAATCTTGTTTCTCATGGTCTGAGAGCCATTTAGGTGTCTTTTGGCAAACTCCATGCGGGCTGTCATGTGCCTTTTACTGAGGAGTGTCTTCCGTCTGGCCACTATACCATAAAGACCTGATTGGTGGATTTCTGCTGAGACTGTTGTCCTTCTGAAAGGTTCCAAATTATGTCAAATCATTTGAATTTACCACAGGTGGTCTCCAATCCAGTTGTAGAAACATCTCAAAGATGGCCAAAGGAAACAGGATGCACTTGAGCTCCATTTCTGGTCTCATAGTAAATGGTCTTAGCCACCATTTGCCTTGATGACAGCTTTGCACACCAGCTTCATGAGGTATTCACCTGGAATACATTTCAGTTAACCTCTCTGGGATATGTGGGACGATAGCGTCCCACCTCGCCAACAGCCAGTGAAATTGCAGGCCACCAAATTCAAACCAACAGAAATCCCATAATTAAAATTCCTCAAACATACAAGTATTTTACACCATTTACACTTGTTGTAAATCCAGCCACAGTTTCAAAAAGGCTTTACAACAAAAGCACACCAAACGATTATGTTAGGTCCGTACCTAGTCACAGAAAAACACAACCATTTTTACAGCCAAAGAGAGGAGTCACAAAAAGCAGAAATAGAGATAAAATTAATCACTAACCTTTGATGATCTTCATCAGATGACACTCATAGGACTTCATGTTACACAATACATGTATGTTTTGTTCGATAAAGTTCATATTTATATCCAAAAATCTCTGTTTACATTGGCGCGTTACGTTCAGTAATGTTTTGCTTCCAAAACATCCAGTGATTTTGCAGAGAGCCACATCAATTTACAGAAATACTCATCATAAATGTTGATGAAAATACAAGTGTTATGCATGAAACTTTAGATAAACTTCTCCTTAAGAGTTCAAGGCACACTTAACCAGCATGGCTTCCACAGCATTCTGCATCGATACGCCATCCCATCTTATTTGTGCATAATGGGACTATCATTTGTAATTAAACAGGAAATGACCTAACAAACCTTCAGGCTGTGTAAGGGCTATTTGATGAAGAAGGAGTGTGATGGAGTGCTGCATCAGATGACCTGGAATCCACAATTACCCGACCTCAATCCAGTTGAGATGGTTTGTGATGAGTTGGACCGTAGAGTGAATGAAAAGCAGCAAACAAGTGGGAACTCCTTCAAGACTTTTGGAAAAGCATTCCAGGTGAAGCTGGTTGAGAGAATGCCAAGAGTGTGCAAAGCTGTTACTACTTGATTCCATATGTGTTCTTTCCTTGTTTTGATGTCTTGGCTATCATTCTACAATGAAGAAAATAGTACAAATAAAGAAAAACCCTTGATGAGTAGGTCTGTCCAAACTTTTGACTGATAGATAGTTGATTTAGCAGCTTGAATAAAGTTACTGGCCTTGTCCGAACTCTGTCATACATACTACTTACTAAAACGACATACTGTGTTCTAAGTACTACATTCTATTTAGAACACATTGTTTGGTAATAACGAAAGCAGCAAGCACATTTCAACATACTAAAAATGTGTCATGTTCAATAGCGTTGATCCGCTCCATTCATTGAGTTTGGTAAAACATGTCCTATTATCTGATTATCAGCTGATTACCAGCTGTTGTCAAACACACGTGAGTCTGGAAAGATGTTCTTCCTCAAAACTGTGTAGCCAATTCTACTAGATGAAAAGCCTAAATGAGTAAGACATATTGGCATTTAAAGGATATTCAATTTCGTGTCTTCTGTGTTCAGCAGTGCATGCTTTATTTGAACAACATTTCAATCCCAGGTAGATTCCCATAGTACTTCCACGCACCTTTAAAACTGACAACAGTTCAATCCCAGTTAGATTCCCATAGCACTTCCACGCACCTTTAAAACTGACAACAGTTCAATCCCAGGTAGATTCCCATAGTACTTCCACGCACCTTTAAAACTGACAACAGTTCAATCCCAGGTAGATTCCCATAGTACTTCCACGCACCTTTAAAACTGACAACAGTTCAATCCCAGGTAGATTCCCATAGTACTTCCACGCACCTTTAAAACTGACAACAGTTCAATCCCAGGTAGATTCCCATAGTACTTCCACGCACCTTTAAAACTGACAACAGTTCAATCCCAGGTAGATTCCCATAGTACTTCCACGCACCTTTAAAACTGACAACAGTTCAATCCCAGGTAGATTCCCATAGTACTTCCACGCACCTTTAAAACTGACAACAGTTCAATCCCAGGTAGATTCCCATAGTACTTCCACGCACCTTTAAAACTGACAACAGTTCAATCCCAGTTAGATTCCCATAGTACTTCCACGCACCTTAAAAACTGACAACAGTTCAATCCCAGGTGGATCTTTGTCTGGAATTTCACTAAACTCTCCCGGCAAAGCAGCTGTTTCATAGGCGTAGAGAATGTTTGTCTCCTTTTCAGGTCCAGAGAGGCTGACTGACAGACATACAGGCAGCAGCATAAATGAGAAAGGTTAATAGATGACAGGAGACATGAGCATGTTTTTGCCTGTGGAAGCATGTATACATATGCTCACTGAGTTGCCCCATTTAACATTACATGACTGAGAGAATCTCTGAACACTGAGCAATCACAACAGTAATCAAAAAACATGATTTTACTAACTGACCATGCAGAGACAGAAAGCGACAAAAAAATTGGAGGGAGAAAATAATCAATTTATGGTATTACCAAAAATAGCAATCTGATCAAAGACTGGAATTTACCTTTCTAATGTAATTACGGAAGAGATCATGCAATCACTCTGGCAAGCAGGGTGGGCGGCGGCAGGGAGTGACAGTGGTTACATTGCAGAAATAGATAGGCATTGCATACACACACAGTGGGGCAAAAAAAGTATTTAGTCAGCCACCAATTGTGCAAGTTCTCCCACTTAAAAAGATGAGAGAGGCCTGTAATTTTCATCATTGGTACACTTCAACTATGACATACAAAATGAGGGAAGAAAATCCGGAAAATCACATTGTAGGATTTTTTATTAATTTATTTGCAAATTATGGTGGAAAATAAGTATTTGGTCACCTACAAACAAGCAAGATTTCTGGCTCTCACAGACCTGTAACTTCTTCTTTAAGAGGCTCCTCTGTCTGTCCTCCACTCGTTACCTGTATTAATGGCACCTGTTTGAACTTGTTTTCAGTATAAAAGACACCTGTCCACATATCCCAGAGAGGTTAACTGAATGTTACTGTGGATCATGTGCACAGTTTACATTGGCAACAATCTATGCTCGTTGTTCGATAAGGGTTTGATTGGGTTACTACTCTGTTTATGGAAGGTAGTCTATGCTGGTTATTCTCATTTATGCTGGTCAAAGGTTATAGGTTGTTATCAATAAACATCACAAGGGTGTCAATGTTACATTTGCCTGTTTGGGGGAAAGATGACTCCCAGCTCAGCTGCAAACATTGAAACCTGTGTGCAACAGAAAAACAACTTTTACAATTATTTCATTTTAATATGAACACCAACTGAAGAGGACAGTCAGAACTACTAATTTCTGATATTTCCATGGGAAATCATTGTGCATATGTAGTATGGCTGTCAAACGATTAAAACAATTCATGAAGGTGAATGCATGGTATTCTGTAGTTCATAACCAATGTCAAAATGTGGCGCTAATTTAAGATGTTTCATTTTAAAACTCATCATTGTATTGTAGGAAATGTAGAATATATTTTGGTCATAAGGGAAGAAAACACAAAATAATCTCTATTTTAACTTCTTGCGACTAGGTGGCGCTATGAAAATTTTGGGATGAAAAACATTCCCGTTTTAAACAAGATATTTTGTCACGAAAAGATGCTTGACTATGCATATAATTGACAGCTTTGGAAAGAAAACACTCTAACGTTTCCAAAACTGCAAAGATATTGTCTGTGATTGCGACAGAACTGATGTTACAGGCGAAACCCAGATAAAAATCCAACCAGGAAGTGCCGCATTTTTTGAAACCGCCTCATGCCAATGACTCCTTATATGGCTGTGAATCAGCTACGAATGAGCTTACGTTTTCCACCTATTCCCCAAGGTGTCTACAGCATTGTGACGTCTTTTTAGGCATTTCCATTGACGAATAGCCATAAGGGACCATATTTAGCAAGTGGTCACATGGTGTCTCCCACAGAAAATCTTGCGTAAAATACTGAGGTAGCCATTTTTCCAATCGCTTCTTATGAGAAACCAATTGCCTCGACGGATATATTATCGAATATATATGTTAAAAACACATTGAGGATGGATCCTAAACAATGTTTGCCGTGTTTCTGTCGATATTATGGAGCAAATTTTGAAAAAAGTTTGCCGTTATAATTGTAGCATTTTCCGGTCGAATTCTCAGCCAAGCATGATGAAGAAACGGGAGCTATTTCGCCTACTAAAATAATCTTTTTGGAAAAAAGGAACATTTGCTATCTAACTGGGAGTCTCCTGAGTGAAAGCATCTGAAGTTCTTCAAAGGTAAATTATTTAATTTGGTTGCTTTTCTTATTTTCGTGAAAATGTTGCCCGCTGCCAGTAGAGCCTAGCATAGCATTGTGCCATGATAAACTTACACAAATGCTTGTCTAGCGTTGGCTGTAACGCATATTTTGAAAATCTGAGATGACATTGTTGTTAACAAAAGGCTAAGCTTGTGTTTGAATATATGTATTTCATTTAATTTGCGATTTTCATGAATAGGAAAAGTTTCTAGGGGTATTTATGTCCGCTGCGTTATGCTAATGCATTTGAGGCTATGATTACGCTCCCGGATACGGGATGGCTCGTTGCAAGAACTACAGATCAGGTAGGTTAGAGTACATATTACTGGAAAGAGTACAAAATTACTTACAATCATCCAATGTTGAACAAGCTGAGCCTGGGCCTAAGTAATGCAATAAACTCTTATTTTGGTTGGGGATGTGAAATGTGATACAGATATTAAATCTAGCTTATGCTACTTCTTAAACATGTTCACAAAGTGCTGCTACTAGAATTGGGATACTTTGTTTAACCCTAAAAGTGCCAACAGGGGTACATTTTGAAACCATTTTTTTTATCCTTCTGAAATTTTAGGACTTTGTCAAGCAACTAGTTACCTAAAAACAAAACACAGAAAATGATATACACCACGATTTCTGTGTTAATATAAGGACTTTAAAAAAGTGTACTTTTACACTAGTGGTGTACAATTTTGACTCAATAGTGCACTTTGTGATAATTTGGCAGAGAGGTAGATGCATGTACCCTGAATGTTTCCTGTACCCTGAACAGATACAAATCTGGGGTGGCTCCATATCTGTATATTTTCAGAGTAAATGCATCTACCTTTGTGCCAAATTTGGTGCTTTTATCACAAATTGTAAATACACATTTTGCTTCCAGTCAATGTCTCTATACCAGGTTGAGAGTAAAATCTTAGAGATGCAACTGGAACTGAGTTGATAGACCATAGCAACGGCTCTCATTGGTGGTAGGAAGAGTAGACCAAAGCGCAGCGTGGAAAATGTTCATGATTATTTTATTCAAAAACCACAAAATAACAAAAGCAAAAACAAAAGCGCACAGTTCTGTCAGGCTAAGACACGAAACAGGAAACAAGATCACACAACCTAATGGTGAGGAAAAGGGCTGCCTAAGTATGACAGATAGACAGCTGCCTCTGATTGGGAACCACACTCGGCCAAAAACAAAGAAACAGAAGACATAGAATTTCCCACCCGAGTCACACCTGACCTAACCAAACAATAATAAGGATCTCTAAGGTCAGGGCGTGACAATGCAACAAAATATATATACCTCAGCTCACTTACCCATACATCTAAACACAATTACCCACACACCCCAGCCCTGTTACCCCATGCCCTAACCCTAACATCCACATGCCAATACCCTAATGATGATAGAATCAAGTACCGATACACCCGTATCCTAGCCGTAATTGCCCTATTTGTTACTCATAGACCTCTGTTCATTTGCCCACACACCTCATCCCTGTTACTTACCTATGTCAGCCCTGTTACCCCCTTTCCTTACACAGCACATTGACCAGTGTTACCTAGTGTTCAGTGTTACATTTCTAGTGTTGATTCAGGTGTTAACGCTGTAAGTGTTAAATGAACACTAATTGGTATAAAATAACCCCAGTGTTAGGGTTAATAACCCTTGTTAAACCAAAACCACGCCCATCACTATAATATTTACCAGCATATTCTATTGCAGAATCTATCTGGAAGCGCTGGACAGGAGGGAGACTCTGGCAGCGCTGGACAGGAGGGAGACTGACAGAGTCGAAAGCCTTGGCAAGGTTGATGAAGACGGCTGCACAGTACTGTCTTTTATCGATGGCGGTTATGACGGTGTTTAGTACCTTGAGCGTGGCTGAGGTGCACCCGTGAACGGCTCGGAAACCAGATTGCACAGCGGAGAAGGTACGGTGGGATTCGAGATGGTCAGTGACCTGTTTGTTGACTTGGCTTTCGAAGACCTTAGATAGGCAGGGCAGGATGGATATAGGTCTGTAACAGTTTGGGTCCAGGGTGTCTCCCCCTTTGAAGAGGGGGATGACTGCGGCAGCTTTCCAATCCTTGGGGATCTCAGATGATATGAAAGAGAGGTTGAACAGGCTGGTAATAGGGGTTGCGACAATGGCGGCGAATAGTTTCAGAAATAGAGGGTCCAGATTGTCAATCCCAGCTGATTTGTACGGGTCCAGGTTTTGCAGCTCTTTCAGAACATCTGCTATCTGGATTTGGGTAAAGGAGAACCTGGAGAGGCTTGGCCGAGTAGCTGCGGGGGGGGGGCGGAGCTGTTGGCCGAGGTTGGAGTAGCCAGGCGGAAGGCATGGCCAGCCGTTGAGAAATGCTTGTTGAAGTTTTCGATAATCATGGATTTATCGGTGGTGACCGTGTTACCTCGCCTCAGTGCAGTGGGCAGCTTGGAGGAGGTGCTCTTGTTCTCCATGGACTTCACAGTGTCCCAGAACTTTTTGGAGTTGGAGCTACAGGATGCAAACTTCTGCCTGAAGAAGCTGGCCTTAGCTTTCCTGACTGACTGCGTGTATTGGTTCCTGACTTCCCTGAACAGTTGCATATCGCGGGGACTATTCGATGCTATTGCAGTCCGCCACATGATGTTTTTGTGCTGGTCGAGGGCAGTCAGGTCTGGAGTGAACCAAGGGCTATATCTGTTCTTAGTTCTGCATTTTTTGAACGGAGCATGCTTATCTAAAATGGTGAGGAAGTTACTTTTAAAGAATGACCAGGCATCCTCAACTGACGGGATGAGGTCAATGTCCTTCCAGGATACCCGGGCCAGGTCGATTAGAAAGGCCTGCTCACAGAAGTGTTTTAGGGAGCGTTTGACAGTGATGAGGGGTGGTCGTTTGACTGCGGCTCCGTAGCGGATACAGGCAATGAGGCAGTGATCGCTGAGATCCTGGTTGAAGACAGCAGAGGTGTATTTGGAGGGCCATTTGGTCAGGATGACGTCTATGAGGGTGCCCTTGTTTACAGATTTAGGGTTGTACCTGGTGGGTTCCTTGATGATTTGTGTGAGATTGAGGGCATCTAGCTTAGATTGTAGGACTGCCGGGGTGTTAAGCATATCCCAGTTTAGGTCACCTAACAGAACAAACTCTGAAGCTAGATGGGGGGCGATCAATTCACAAATGGTGTCCAGGGCACAGCTGGAAGCTGAGGGGGGTCGGTAGCAGGCGGCAACAGTGAGAGACTTATTTCTGGAGAGAGTAATTTTCAAAATTAGTAGTTCGAACTGTTTGGGTATGGACCTGGAAAGTATGACATTACTTTGCAGGCTATCTAAGCAGTAGACTGCAACTCCTCCCCCTTTGGCAGTTCTATCTTGACGGAAGATGTTATAGTTGGGTATGGAAATCTCAGAATTTTTGGTGGCCTTCCTGAGCCAGGATTCAGACACAGCAAGGACATCCGGGTTAGCAGAGTGTGCTAAAGCAGTGAGTAAAACAAACTTAGGGAGGAGGCTTCTGATGTTGACATGCATGAAATGTACTGGACGGTGGAGGCGCACTGGAGGTCTCGAGCACCGAGCCTGCACAACCTGTCCTGGCTGGATACTCCCTGTAGTAGCCCGGCAACTGCGGCGGGGTGGAACAGATCGCACTGGGCTGTGCTGGCGAACTGGGGACACCGTGCTTAGGGCTGGTGTTATATAACCCAGGCAGAGGAGACACACTGGAGACCAGATGCGCTGAGCCGGCTTCATTCCTCCTGGCTCGATGCCCACTCTTGTCTGGCTGATACGAGGAGCTGCGATCTAGCGCACCGGGCTATGCCTGCACACTGGGAACACCGTGCGCCTAACGGCATAACACGGTGCCTGCCCGGTCCACCTCTCGCCATGGTAAGCATGGGGTGTTGGCTCAGGTTTCCTACCTGACTTAGCCACAATCCCCGTGTGCCCCTGCCCTCATTTTTGGGGCTGCCTCTCAGGCTTCCTTGCCAGCCGTGTTCCCTCAAAGAGCTGGCTCCCTTTACCTGCTACCTCCGCTCACCTGGCTGCCTCCACCTGTTCCCATGGGAGGTGATCCCTTCCAGACAGGATCTCCTCCCATGTGTAGGAACCCTTTCCGTCCAGAATGTCCTCCCATGTCCATTAGTCCATTCCACGCTGCTCCTGGTTACCACGCTGCTTGGTCCTTTTTTTGGTGGGTAGTTCTGTAACGGCTGTCGTGGGTTGAAGAAGGTGAAGAGGACCAAGGTGCAGCGTGGTACATGTTCATGGTAAATTTAATAAAGAAACTGAACACTAGAACAAACAAACAACAACAAAGCGGAACAAACGAAGCAGTTCTGTCTGGTGCAGACACACAAAGACAGAAAACAACTACCCACAAACACCAGGTGGGAGCAGGCTACCTAAGTATGGTTATCAAACAGAGACAACGATTGACAGCTGCCTCTGATTGGGAACCATACCAGGCCAAACACATAGAAATACAAACATAGAACAAAACATAGAATACCCACCCACATCACACTCTGACCAAACTATAAAATAGAAACATACAAAGCAATCTACAGTCAGTGCATGACACTCAGTATTGCTTTAACACTGAATAATTTGCTATGCATGAAGCTATTCCCAAGTCACCAACAGTAACCTATATCCAGCTGTTCGCTGTGCACCAAACCCTGTTATTTGGCTATCCTAGTGGTTGTACGAACACTGACATGGTGCTAAGAACACAGACATGGTGCTAAGAACACTGGGGTCCTAAGAACACTGGCAAGGTGCTAAGAACACTGACATGGTGCTAAGAAAACTGACATAGTGCTAAGAACACTGGCAAGGTGCTAAGAAAACTGGCAAGGTGCTAAGAACACTGGCAAGGTGCTAAGAACACTGGGGTGCTAAGAACACTGGCAAGGTGCTAAGAACACTGGGGTGCTAAGAACACTGGCAAGGTGCTAAGAACACTGACATGGTGCTAAGTACACTGGGGTGCTAAGAACACAGACATGGTGCTAAGAACACTGGGGTCCTAAGAACACTGGCAAGGTGCTAAGAACACTGGGGTGCTAAGAACACTGGCAAGGTGCTAAGAACACTGACATGGTGCTAAGAACACTGACATGGTGCTAAGAACACTGACAAGGTGCTAAGAACACTGGCAAGGTGCTAAGAACACTGACAAGGTGCTAAGAACACTGGCAAGGTGCTAAGAACACTGGCAAGGTGCTAAGAACACTGGGGTGCTAAGAACACTGGCAAGGTGCTAAGAACACTGGGGTGCTAAGAATACTGGCAAGGTGCTAAGAACACTGACATGGTGCTAAGTACACTGGGGTGCTAAGAACACTGGCAAGGTGCTAAGAACATTGGGGTGCTAAGAACACTGGCAAGGTGCTAATAACACTGGGGTGCTAAGAACACTGGCAAGGTGCTAAGAACACTGACATGGTGCTAAGAACACTGACGTGGTGCTAAGAACACTGACATGGTGCTAAGAACACTGGGGTGCTAAGAACACTGGCAAGGTGCTAAGAACACTGGGGTGCTAAGAACACTGGCAAGGTGCTAAGAACACTGACATGGTGCAAAGAACACTGACGTGGTGCTAAGAACACTGACATGGTGCTAAGAACACTGGGTTGCTAAGAACACTGGCAAGGTGCTAAGAACACTGGGGTGCTAAGAACACTGGCAAGGTGCTAAGAACACTGGGGTGTTAAGAACACTGGGGTGCTAAGAACACTGGGGTGCTAAGAACACTGGCAAGGTGCTAAGAACACTGGGGTGCTAAGAACACTGGCAAGGTGCTAAGAACACTGGGGTGCTAAGAACACTGGCAAGGTGCTAAGAACACTGGGGTGCTAAGAACACTGGCAAGGTGCTAAGACCACTGACATGGTGCTAAGAACACTGACATGGTGCTAAGAACACTGACATGGTGCTAAGAACACTGGCAAGGTGCTAAGAACACTGGGGTGCTAAGAACACTGGCAAGGTGCTAAGAACACTGGGGTGCTAAGAACACTGGCAAGGTGCTAAGAACACTGGCAAGGTGTTGGATCATTGTTACTCTAACTTCCGCGACGCATATAAGGCCCTGCCCCGCCCCCCTTTCGGGAAAGCTGACCACGACTCCATTTTGCTGATCCCTGCCTACAGGCAGAAATTAAAACAAGAGGCTCCCACGCTGAGGTCTGTCCAACGCTGGTCAGACCAAGCTGACTCTACACTCCAAGACTGCTTCCATCACGTGGACTGGGACATGTTTCGTATTGCGTCAGATGGAAATATTGACGAATACGCTGATTCGGTGTGCGAGTTCATTAGAACGTGCGTCGAAGATGTCGTTCCCATAGCAACGATAAAAACATTCCCAAACCAGAAACCGTGGATTGATGGCAGCATTCGCGTGAAACTGAAATCGCGAACCACTGCTTTTAATCAGGGCAAGGTGTCTGGTAACATGTCCGAATATAAACAATGCAGCTATTCCCTCCGCAAGGCTATTAAACAAGCTAAGCGTCAGTACAGAGACAAAGTGGAATCTCAATTCAATGGCTCAGACACAAGAGGCATGTGGCAGGGTCTACAGTCAATCACGGACTACAAGAAGAAACCCAGCCCAGTCACGGACCAGGATGTCTTGCTCCCAGGCAGACTAAATAACTTTTTTGCCCGCTTTGAGGACAATACAGTGCCACTGACACGGCCTGCAACGAAAACATGCGGTCTCTCCTTCATTGCAGCCGAGGTGAGTAAGACATTTAAACGTGTTAACCCTCGCAAGGCTGCAGGCCCAGACGGCATCCCCAGCCGCGCCCTCAGAGCATGCGTAGACCAGGAGGGTGGTGTGTTTACGGACATATTCAATCAATCCTTATCCCAGTCTGCTGTTCCCACATGCTTCAAGAGGGCCACCATTGTTCCTGTTCCCAAGAAAGCTAAGGTAACTGAGCTAAACGACTACCGCCCCGTAGCACTCACTTCCGTCATCATGAAGTGCTTTGAGAGACTAGTCAAGGACCATATCACCTCCACCCTACCTGACACCCTAGACCCACTCCAATTTGCTTACCGCCCAAATAGGTCCACAGACGATGCAATCTCAACCACACTGCACACTGCCCTATCCCACCTGGACAAGAGGAATACCTATGTTAGAATGCTGTTCATCGACTACAGCTCGGCATTCAACACCATAGTACCCTCCAAGCTCGTCATCAAGCTTGAGACCCTGGGTCTCGACCCCGCCCTGTGCAACTGGGTACTGGACTTCCTGACGGGCCGCTCCCAGGTGGTGAGGGTAGGCAACAACATCTCCTCCCCGCTGATCCTCAACACGGGGGCCCCACAAGGGTGCGTTCTGAGCCCTCTCCTGTACTCCCTGTTCACCCACGACTGCGTGGCCACGCACGCCTCCAACTCAATCATCAAGTTTGCGGACGACACAACAGTGGTAGGCTTGATTACCAACAACGACGAGACGGCCTACAGGGAGGAGGTGAGGGCCCTCGGAGTGTGGTGTCAGGAAAATAACCTCACACTCAACGTCAACAAAACTAAGGAGATGATTGTGGACTTCAGGAAACAGCAGAGGGAACACCCCCTATCCACATCGATGGAACAGTAGTGGAGAGGGTAGCTAGTTTTAAGTTCCTCGGCATACACATCACAGACAAACTGAATTGGTCCACTCACACTGACAGCATCGTGAAGAAGGCGCAGCAGCGCCTATTCAACCTCAGGAGGCTGAAGAAATTCGGCTTGTCACCAAAAGCACTCACAAACTTCTACAGATGCACAATCGAGAGCATCATGGCGGGCTGTATCACCGCCTGGTACGGCAACTGCTCCGCCTCAACCGTAAGGCTCTCCAGAGGGTAGTGAGGACTGCACAACGCATCACCGGGGCAAACTACCTGCCCTCCAGGACACCTACACCACCCGTTGTTACAGGAAGGCCATAAAGATCATCAAGGACATCAACCACCCGAACCACTGCCTGTTCACCCCGCTATCATCCAGAAGGCGAGGTCAGTACAGGTGCATCAAAGCTGGGACCGAGAGACTGAAAAACAGCTTCTATGTCAAGGCCATCAGACTGTTAAACAGCCACCACTAACATTGAGTGGCTGCTGCCAACACACTGTCATTGATACTGACCCAACTCCAGCCATTTTAATAATGGGAAATGATGTAAATATATCACTAGCCACTTTAAACAATGCTACCTTATATAATGCTACTTACCCTACATTATTCATCTCATATGCATATGTATATACTGTACTCTACATCATCGACTGCATCCTTATGTAATACATGTATCACTAGCCACTTTAACTATGCCACTTTGTTTACTTTGTCTACACACTCATCTCATATGTATATACTGTACTCGATACCATCTACTGTATGCTGCTCTGTACCATCACTCATTCATATATCCTTATGTACATATTCCTTATCCCCTTACACTGTGTATAAGACAGTAGTTTTGGAATTGTTAGTTAGATTACTTGTTGGTTATCACTGCATTGTCGGAACTAGAAGCACAAGCATTTCGCTACACTCGCATTAACATCTGCTAACCATGTGTATGTGACAAATACATTTTGATTTGATTTGATTTGAAGGTGCTAAGAACACTGGGGTGCTAAGAACACTGGCAAGGTGCTAAGAACATTGGCATGGTGCTAAGAACACTGACATTGTGCTAAGAACACTGGCATGGTGCTAAGAACACTGGCATGATGCTAAGAACACTGACATGGTGCTAAGAACACTGGCATGATGCTAAGAACACTGACATGGTTCTAAGAACACTGGCATGATGCTAAGAACACTGACATGGTGCTAAGAACACTGGCATGGTGCTAAGAACACTGACATGATGCTAAGAGCACTGGCAAGGTGCTAAGAACATTGACATGATGCTAAGAACACTGGCAAGGTGCTAAGAACACTGACATTGTGTTAAGAACACTGACATAAAAAAAATGGTGCTAAGAACACTGGCATGGTGCTAAGAACACTGACATGGTGCTAAGAACACTGACATGGTGCTAAGAACACTGACATGGTGCTAAGAACACTGACATGGTGCTAAGAACACTGACATGGTGCTAAGAACACTGACATGGTGCTAAGAACATTGGCATGGTGCTAAGAACACTGCCATTGTGCTAAGAACACTGACATGGTGCTAAGAACACTGACATGGTGCTAAGAACACTGACATGGTGCTAAGAACACTGACATGGTGCTAAGAACACTGACATGATGCTAAGAACACTGACATGGTGCTAAGAACATTGGCATGGTGCTAAGAACACTGGCAAGGTGCTAAGAACACTGACATGGTGCTAAGTACACTGGGGTGCTAAGAACACTGGCAAGGTGCTAAGAACACTGACATGGTGCTAAGTACACTGGGGTGCTAAGAACACTGGCAAGGTGCTAAGAACACTGACATGGTGCTAAGAACACTGACATGGTGCTAAGAACACTGGCATGGTGCTAAGAACACTGGCCTTTATTACTCCTGTATGAGCAGAGAAAAATACTGCTCTGCGGAGTGGTGAAAAATAACCCTCAGTGCAAATAATAATAGGCCAAATGTTGCACAATCCAGGTGTGGAAAGTTCTTGGAGACTTATCCAGAAACACTCAGCTGTAATCACTGACAAAGGTGCTTCTACAAAGTATTGACTCAGGGGTGTGAATACTGATGTAAATTATATATTTCTGTATTTCATTTTCAATACATTTGCAATAACGACTAAAACATGTTTTAACTTTTGTAATGATGGGGTATTGTGTGTAGATGGATGAGAGGGACCCATCTATTTAATCAATGCAGGCTGCAACACAACAAAAAGTGGAATATGTCAAAGGGTATTGATGATTTCTTATGAAGGCACTGTACGTGGCTATGTTTCAATATGTTGATAAAGCAGGTCTACCCTTGGGACTGTTCAGTAAAACTCCATTAACCAGGTTTACCATTGTGCAAAAGATAATGAACAAACGTCTTGACATTACATATGCATTAAATTGTTACACTAATTCAGTTTATGGGCCTCTATACATGTCCAGTTCCCCTTGTTTAGCTGTCAAAATAACTGATTTAAACATATGTAAAGGATAAATGATAATAGTGAAATAATATGTAAGATCATCTTGATCAAGTATATCCATAACCCAACTCAATTTCAAACTCCAGAGAAAGATTATAATCTGCTATGATTATACACATATAACAACTTAGTGCCATTGTATTTTCTTATATCATGAGCATAATGGATTCACATTATTTAAAATGAAGGCACAAACTGTATGTAAACTAGACCATTCAAACATGGTATTGACAAGTGACATATTTTTAAATGTTTGATTTCTAGCTGTTGCAATTCAGTCATCTGGTGCCAAATTCATCTGTAAAAGTTGTAGATTTATGCTTGTGGTTTTATGACCATTTCTCTTTTATTATATGAAACTTCTCAAAATCATACTAGACAACTTATTCATGAATAATATATGACAGTTGTTGAGAAGTACAACTTTAACTTCTCTAAAGCCTGTTAAGGACAACAATAGGTTTTTCACTATTGTGACCGATGGGATGAAGTGAGTTAATTAAAATAGATATGCTGTCCTTTGAATATCTATGGTATCTATAATTTCCCTCACATACTGATTACCATTAAGACAACTCATATCAGAAAATGTGATCAGTTTACAGAAATCAACGCATATTACCTTCTCTCAATTAATCAACCAATTAATACATGAATGATTGAGACAAGCTATCAAAGTCCCCTCAAGAGCTTTATTCCCATCACTGTGAATATGTGTAGATTTTCAAAAGCTGTTTCAACCTGGCGTAGTCCATCAAATTCTCATCATATTTTTTGCAGCCTTAGATTATCCAATTAAAACCACAGATAGTCGTTTCTGGCATTCAAGGTGTTTTCACATTGTCATCTTGGATCACCTAGACCCTTAGAAATCATAATGCTTTTTTGCTTTTTTGCTCCCTCCCTCCCTCCCTCCCTCCCTCCCTCCCTCCCTCCCTCCCTCCCTCCCTCCCTCCCTCCCTCCCTCCCCCTCCCTCCCTCCCTCCCTCCCTCCCTCCCTCCCTCCCTCCTTCCTCCCCTCCCTCCTTCCCTCTCTATTCCCCTTTTCTCTCTCCCTCTCCTTCCCTCCATCTCCCCTCTCTCCATCTCCTTCCCTCCCCCCCTCTCTCTCTCCCTCTCCTTCCCTCCCTCCCCCCCTCTCTTTCTCCTTCCCTCCATCTCCCCTCTCTCTCCCTCTCTTTTCCTTCCCCCTCCATCTTTTCCCCTTCTCTCTCCCTCTCCTTCCCTCCATCTCCCCTTCTCTCTCCCTCTCCTTCCCTCCCCCCTCTCTCCTCCCTCCCTCCCCCCCCTCCCTCCCTCTCCTTCCCTCCCTCAACCCCCTCCCTCCCTCTCTTTTCCCCTTTTCTCTCTCCCTCTCCTTCCCTCCCTCTCCCCCCTGTCTCTCTCTCCCTCTCTCTGGTCTCTCCATCTCTTGACAGGGTAGTGTTATAGGTACTTAGTAATTTCTTACCACACTCAGTTGACAACCACAGTACTTCACAGTTGGCCTAGCGGTGCATAACTACAAACCATCAATTACTCAAGTTCACTTTATCAGCCACCGTAATGAAACATTGCCCACAAGTGTGCGTGTGTGTGCGCGTGAGTGTGCGAGTGAGTGTGCGTGCATGCGTGTGTGTGTCTGTGTATGTATGAGTGCGTGGGGAGTGTACTGACCCATCTCCTTAAAAATCCCTGATAATCAACCTAAGCCCCTCTTCCCAAGGTTCTTGTATTGCTTCATCAAAAGAGCGCACAGATATGCACACACACACACACACACACACACACACACACACACACACGGAAGGATCTAAGGCATGTGCATGGAAAAAAATGGGGATTCTGGTAATGTCCTGTGGCATTTGCATTTGCGACGTGTAGAATGAATATCCCTCGCTTCAACCTTTCTCTGTTCTAGAAAATAGAAGAACTATGTAAGTGGGCCACCATTGCCTAAACAACAAAACTTTTAGAGATTAAACATAATCACACGCACACACACAAACACATGTATACACACACACGCACACACACTCAGAGAATACCATGTAAATGATATTGTGTGACCTAGCCATGTCCACAGCACAATTACAAAGAGTGCATTACTTTTATCAGTAGAACTGGCATATAGCCAGCAATGATTAAGCCATGCAGATAAATGGAATAGAGAGGGAATAGAGATGTAATAAAGAGGAAATAGAGATGGAATAGAATAGGGATGGGGGCTGGGATATTTTTTTTAAAAGTAAAATATAAAATATAGGACAAAACACACATCACGACAAGAGAGACACCACGACATAAAGGGAGACCTAAGACAACAACATAGCATGGCAGCAACACATTACAACACAGCATAGTATCAACACAACATGACAACAACATGGTAGCAACACAACATGGTAGCAGCACAAAATTTGGTACAAACATTATTGGGCACAGACAACAGAACAAAGGGCAAGAAGGTAGAGACAACAATAGATCAGGCGAAGCAGCCAGAACTGCTTGATTGAATCTTTGAATCTTTGAATGAAGAGATTGGGATAAAACGGTTCAGCTTGAGTGTTTGTTGCAGCTTGTTCCAGAAGATATCTGCAGCGAACTGGAAAGAGGAGCGACCTAGAGATGTGTGTGCTTTGGCGACCTTTATCAGAATGTGACTGACAGAACACGTTTTGTATGTGGAGGATGAGGGCTGCAGTAGGTATCTCAGATCGGGGGGAGTGAGGCTTAAGAGGGTTTCATAAATAAGCATCAACCAGTGGGTCTTGCGACGGGTATACAGAGATGACCAGTTGACAGACGAGTATTGCGTGCAGTGATGTGTCTTATAAGGAGCATTGGTGGCAAATCTGATGGTCGAATGGTAAAGAACATCTAGCCGCTCGAGAGCACCCTTACCTGCCAATCTTTAAATTACGTGTCCGTAATCTAGCATAGGTAGGATGGTCAACTGAATCAGGGTTTGTTTGGCAGCTGGGATGAAAGAGGAGCTATTACGAGAGAGGAAACCAAGTTTAGATTTAACTTTTTCATAAAGCCTGCAGCTTTTATATGTGCTGAGAGAAGGACAGTGTATCGTCTAGCCATACTCCCAAGTACTTGTATGAGGTGACTACCTCAAGCTCTAAACCCTCAGAGGTAGTAAAAACACCGGTGAGGAGAAGGGCATTCTTCTTACCAAACCACATGCCCTTCGTTTTGGAGGTGTTCAGAACAAGGTAAAGGTCAGTGAAAGCTTGTTGGACACTATGAAAGCTTCATTGTAGAGCGTTTAACACACAATCCGGGGAGGGGCCAGCTGAGTATAAGACTATCGTCTGCATATAAATGGATGAGAGAGCTTCCTACTGCCTGAGCTATGTTGTTGATGTATATTGAGAAGAGTGTGGGGCCTAGGATCGAGCCTTGGGGTACTCTCTTGATGACAGGCAGTGGCTGAGACAGCAGATGTTCTGACTTTATACACTACACTCTTTGAGAGAGGTCATTAGCAAACCAGGCCAATGGCTCCTCAGAGACACCAATACTTCTTAGCCGGCCCACAAGAATGTCATTTTCTACCGTACCAAAAGCTTTGGCCAAGAAAAAATAAAAATAGTAGCACAACATTGCTTAGAATCAAGGGCAATGGTGAAATCATTTAGGATCTTTAAGGTTGCATAGACACATCCATAACCTGCGCGGAAGCCAGATTGTATACCAGAGAGAACACTATAGAGATCAAGAAAGCCAGTCAGTTGATTACTGATAAGTTTTTCCAACACTTTCGATAAACAGGGCAACATAGAAATTGGCCAATCCCCACCTTTAAATAAAGGATGCATAGTGGCTGCATTCCAAGCAATAGGAACCTCCCCAGAGAGGACAGACATATTTTTAAAAAGGGTCTAAACCATCTACCCAATTGTTATTTTGGGGTCAAGTTTAAGGACCTCCATTAGCACCTCGGACTCAATGACCGCCT
Source organism: Oncorhynchus keta (assembly GCF_023373465.1). Taxonomy (NCBI): domain Eukaryota; kingdom Metazoa; phylum Chordata; class Actinopteri; order Salmoniformes; family Salmonidae; genus Oncorhynchus; species Oncorhynchus keta. The sequence goes on along the minus strand of NC_068439.1, from coordinate 14,596,708 downwards.
GCAGGGAGAAACTTTGTAACGGGGCAGGGGGAAAAGAAGGAGGCACATCGGGGCTTGTCTCGTTAGAATGTGTGACAGATGAGGAAATATTGGACGGCAAGGAGGCATGGCTGAGTCAAATAGGAATCCTGACTTAATGAAGTGGTGATTAAAGAGCTCAGCCATGTACTCCAGTAACAAGCACATCATCAACATGAAGGGACATGGGCAGCTGTGAGGAGGAGGGGATAGACCCACAGAGAGAGAATTGCTCTATAAAGTAACTAACTTTGGTCTTTCCGAATTGCTTGATAAGAGAATAGAAATGGAATAAAGATGGAATAGAGAAGGAATAGAGATAGGGAATATAGCTGGAATATTGAAGGAATAGAGAGGGAATACAGAAGGGAGATGGAATGGAGAGGAAATAGAGAAGGAATAGAGAGGTATTAGAGATGGAACAGTGAGGGAATCGAGATGGAATAGAAAGGGAATAGAGTGGGAATAGAGATTGAACGGAGATGAAATGGAGATCGAATAGAGATGGATTAGAGATAGAATAGATGGAGTAGAGAGGGAATAGATCTGGAGTACAGAGGGAATAGAGATGGAAGAGAGAACAATTAGATGGAATAGATATGGAATAGAGAGGGAATAGAAGGGGATTAGAGATGGAATAGCGAGTGAATAGAGATGGAATAGAAATGGAATTAGAGAGGGAATATCCCTGCCCCATCTCTCCATCCCTCTATATCTGCCCCATCTCTACATCCCTCTATCCCTACTCCATCCTCCATCTCTCCATCCTCCTATCCCTGCTCCCACACATAGGCGCACTGCTCTCCTCTAAATCCTCTGCACCCCAGTGGACATGAAGTCTGACTGATGAATGGTAACGGCATGTGCACAGAGATATGACTTCATGTGACTTCAATGAAATGCTACCAGTCCCCTCAGGTGTAGATAGGGCAGGATGAGTTAGTTGATTCTGACCATGGATAATAGACTATGTTGAATGGCACAATATTCCCAATATAATACACAGCTTTTGACTAGTAGTGCGCTAAATAGGGAATAAGGTGTTATTTGGTCTCTGGTCAAAAGTGATGTACTACATTTAATTGGGCAAGTCAATTAAGGACAAATTCTTATTTTCAATGACATCCTAGGAACAGTGGGTTAACTGCCTTGTTCAGGGGCAGAACGACAGATATTTACCTTTTCAGCTCAGGGATCTGATCTTGCAACCTTTCAGTTACTTGTCCAACACTCTAAACACTAGGCTACCTGCCACCCCACGGGGTTGCATTCTTGGATAACCTATCATCCCTCTACTGGTTAAAGTTAAAGTACACACGGACACCCATGTTGGATCACTATCTTGCATTATATTATCAATATTGATGCATTTACTAACGCCTTCCTAGTTCCCTTTTTTTCTTTACAAAATTCAGAAAAGGTGTAACCTTTAAAGCGGTTTTATATCGTTAAGCCACATAACGGTAGATGAGTACGTTATGGTGATTTAGACAGAGTTGCTTCTGGGCTGGGAAACTGAATGAATTGTGTTTTGTAATATTCAAAGCTGTGGGCAGAGGCGTCTAGAGAGAGAGATCTGGGTTTAGTGGACTAGAGAGGAATCTGGGAAGAGAGTAATCGAGAGGATGTTAGAGAAAGGGAGAGAAAGAGAGGACTGGAGACAAAGAGAGGACTGGAGAGAAAGAGAGGACTGGAGAGAAAGAAATGTGAAGAAAGGACTGGAGAGAAAGAACTGGGAAGAGAGGACTGGAGAGAAAGAACTGGGAAGAGAGGACTGGAGAAAAGAGCTGGGAAGAGAGGACTGGAGATAAAGAGCTGGGAAGAGAGGACTGGAGAGAAAGAACTGGGAAGAGAGGACTGGAGAAAAGAGCTGGGAAGAGAGGACTGGAGAAAAGAGCTGGGAAGAGAGGACTGGAGAGAAAGAGCTGGGAAGAGAGGACTGGAGAAAAGAGCTGGGAAGAGAGGACTGGAGAGAAAGAACTGGGAAGAGAGGACTGGAGAAAAGAGCTGGGAAGAGAGGACTGGAGATAAAGAGCTGGGAAGAGAGGACTGGAGAGAAAGAACTGGGAAGAGAGGACTGGAGAAAAGAGCTGGGAAGAGAGGACTGGAGAGAAAGAGCTGGGAAGAGAGGACTGGAGAAAAGAGCTGGGAAGAGAGGACTGGAGAGAAAGAACTGGGAAGAGAGGACTGGAGAAAAGAGCTGGGAAGAGAGGACTGGAGAGAAAGAACTGGGAAGAGAGGACTGGAGGGAAAGAACTGGGAAGAGAGGACTGGAGAGAAAGACCTGGGAAGAGAGGACTGGAGAGAAAGAGAGGACTGGTGAGAAAGAGAGGATTGGAGAGAAAGAACTGGGAAGAGAGGTCTGGAGAGAAAGAACTGGGAAGAGAGGTCTGGAGAGAAAGAACTGGGAAGAGAGGATTGGAGAGAAATAACTGGGAAGAGAGGACTGGAGAGAAAGAACTGTGAAGAGATGACTGGAGAGAAAGAGAGGACAGGAGAGAAAGAGAGGGTTGGAGAGAAAGAACTGGGAAGAGAGGACTGGAGAGAAAGAGCTGGGAAGAGAGGACTGGAGAAAAGAGCTGGGAAGAGAGGACTGGAGAGAAAGAACTGGGAAGAGAGGACTGGAGAAAAGAGCTGGGAAGAGAGGACTGGAGATAAAGAGCTGGGAAGAGAGGACTGGAGAGAAAGAACTGGGAAGAGAGGACTGGAGAAAAGAGCTGGGAAGAGAGGACTGGAGAGAAAGAGCTGGGAAGAGAGGACTGGAGAAAAGAGCTGGGAAGAGAGGACTGGAGAGAAAGAACTGGGAAGAGAGGACTGGAGAAAAGAGCTGGGAAGAGAGGACTGGAGAGAAAGAGCTGGGAAGAGAGGACTGGAGAGAAAGAACTGGGAAGAGAGGACTGGAGGGAAAGAGAGGACTGTAGAGAAAGAGAGGATTGGAGAGAAAGAACTGGGAAGAGAGGACTGGAGGGAAATAACTGGGAAGAGAGGACTCGAGGGAAAGAACTGGAAAGAGAGGACTGGAGGGAAATAACTGGGAAGAGAGGACTCGAGGGAAAGAACTGGGAAGAGAGGACTGGAGAGAAAGAGAGGACTGGAGAGAAAGAGAGGACTGGAGAGAAAGAACTGGGAAGAGAGGACTGGAGAGAAAGAGATGACTGGAGTGAAAGAGAGGGGAAGAGAGGACTGGAGAGAAAGAACTGGGAAGAGAGGACTGGAGAAAAGAGCTAGGAAGAGAGGACTGGAGAGAAAGAACTGGGAAGAGAGGACTGGAGAGAAATAATTGGGAAGAGATGACTGGAGAGAAAGAACTGGGAAGAGAGGACTGGAGAGAAAGAGAGGACTGTAGAGAAAGAGATGATTGGAGAGAAAGAACTGGGAAGAGAGGACTGGAGGGAAAGAACTGGGAAGAGAGGACTGGAGAGAAAGACCTGGGAAGAGAGGACTGGAGATAAAGAGAGGACTGGTGAGAAAGAGAGGATTGGAGAGAAAGAACTGGGAAGAGAGGTCTGGAGAGAAATAACTGGGAAGAGAGGATTGGAGAGAAATAACTGGGAAGAGAGGACTGGAGAGAAAGAACTGTGAAGAGATGACTGGAGAGAAAGAGAGGACAGGAGAGAAAGAGAGGGTTGGAGAGAAAGAACTGGGAAGAGAGGATTGGAGAGAAAGAGGGGGGAAGAGAGGACTGTAGAGAAAGAGAGGATTGGAGAGAAAGAACTGGGAAGAGAGGACTGGAGGGAAAGAACTGGGAAGAGAGGACTGGAGGGAAAGAGAGGACTGGAGAGAAAGAACTGGGAAGAGAGGACTGGAGAGAAAGAACTGGGAAGAGAGGACTGGAGGGAAAGAACTGTGAAGAGAGGACTGGAGAGAAAGACCTGGGAAGAGAGGACTGGAGAGAAAGAGAGGACTGGAGAGAATGAACTGAAAAGAGAGGACTGGAGAGAAGGAGAGGACTGGAGAGAAAGAGAGGACTGGAGAGAAAGAGAGGACTGGAGACAAAGAACTGGGAAGAGAGGACTGGAGAGAAATAACTGGGAAGAGAGGATTGGAGAGAAATAACAGGGAAGAGAGGACTGGAGAGAAAGAACTGGGAAGAGAGGACTGGAGAGAAAGAGAGGACATGAGAGAAAGAGATGATTGGAGAGAAAGAACTGGGATGAGAGGATTGGAGAGAAAGACCTGGGAAGAGAGGACTGGAGAGAAAGAACTGGGAAGAGAGGACTGGAGGGAAAGACCTGTGAAGAGAGGACTGGAGAGAAAGACCTGGGAAGAGAGGACTGGAGAGAAAGAGAGGGGAGGGGAGGGCTGGAGAGAAAGAGACGACTGTAGAGAATGAGCTGGGAAGAGAGGACTGGAGAGAAAGAAGTGGCAAGAGAGGACTGGAGAGAAAGAGAGGACTGGAGAGAAAGAACTGGGAATAGAGAACTGGAGAGAAAGAGAGGACTGGAGAGAAAGAGCTGGGAAGAGAGGACTGGAGAGAATGAGAGGACTGAAGAGAAAGAGCTGAGAAGAGAGGACTGGAGAGAAAGAATCGGTAAGAGAGACTGGAGAGAAAGAGAGGACTGGGGAGAAAGAACTGGGAAGAGAGGACAGGACTGGAGAGAAAACTGGGAAGAGAGGACTGGAGAGAATGAGCTGGGAAGAGAGGACTGGAGAGAAAGAACTGGGAAGAGATGACTGGAGAGAAAGAGAGGACTGGAGAGAAAGAACTGGCAAGAGAGGACTGGAAAGAAAGAGCTTTGAAGAGAGGACTGTAGAGAAAGCTGGGAAGAGAGGACTGGAGAGAAAGAGCTGGGAAGAGAGGACTGGAGAGAAAGAGAGGACTGGAGAGAAAGAACTGGGAAGAGAGGACTGGAGAGAAAGAGAGGACTGGAGAGAAAGAACTGGGAAGAGAGGACTGGAGAGAATGCTGGGAAGAGCGGACTGGAGAGAATGAGAGGGGAAGAGAGGACTGGAGAGAAATAACTGGGAAGAGAGGACTGGAGAGAAAGAACTGGGAAGAGAGGATTGGCAAGAAAGAACTGGGACGAGAGGACTGGAGAGAAAGAGAGGACTGGAGAGAATGTGAGGATTGGAGAGAAAGAACTGGGAAGGGAGAACTGGAGAGGAAGAACTGGGAAGAGAGGACTGGAGAGAAAGAGAGGATTGGAGAGAAAGAGAGGATTGGAGAGAAATAACTGGGAAGAGAGGACTGGAGATAAAGAACTGGGAAGAGAGGACTGGAGAGAAAGAACTGGGAAGAAAGGATTGGAGAGAAAGACCTGGGAAGAGATGATTGGAGAGAAAGAGAGGGGAGGGGAGGGCTGGAGAGAAAGAGACGACTGTAGAGAATGAGCTGGGAAGAGAGTACTGGAGAGAAAGAAGTGGCAAGAGAGGACTGGAGAGAAAGAGAGGACTGGAGAGAAAGAACTGGGAATAGAGAACTGGAGAGAAAGAGAGGACTGGAGAGAAAGAGCTGGGAAGAGAGGACTGGAGAGAATGAGAGGACTGAAGAGAAAGAGCTGAGAAGAGAGGACTGGAGAGAAAGAATTGGGAAGAGAGACTGGAGAGAAAGAGAGGACTGGAGAGAAGAGAGGACTTGAGGGAAAGAATTGGGAAGCGAGGACGGTAGAGAAAGAACTGGGAAGAGAGGACTGGAGAGAAAGAGAGGACTGGAGAGAAAGATATGACTGGGAGAAAGAACTGAGAAGAGAGGACTGGAGAGAAAACTGGGAAGAGAGGACCGGAGATAATGAGAGGGGAAGAGAGGACTGGAGAGAAAGAGCTGGGAAGAGAGGACTGGAGAGAAAGAGCTTGGAAGAGAGGACTGGAGAGAAAGAGAGGACTGGAGAGAAAGAACTGGGAAGAAAGGACTGGAGAGAAAGCTGAGAAGAGAGGACTGGAGAGAATGAGAGGGGAAGAGAGGACTGGAGAGAAAGAACTGGGAAGAGAGGACTGGAGAGAAAGAACTGGGAAGAGAGGATTGGAGAGAAAGAGAGGGGAGGGGAGGGCTGGAGATAAAGAGACGACTGTAGAGAATGAGCTGGGAAGAGAGTACTGGAGAGAAAGAAGTGGCAAGAGAGGACTGGAGAGAAAGAGAGGACTGGAGAGAAAGAACTGGGAATAGAGAACTGGAGAGAAAGAGAGGACTGGAGAGAAAGAGCTGGGAAGAGAGGACTGGAGAGAATGAGAGGACTGAAGAGAAAGAGCTGAGAAGAGAGGACTGGAGAGAAAGAATTGGGAAGAGAGACTGGAGAGAAAGAGAGGACTGGAGAGAAGAGAGGACTTGAGGGAAAGAATTGGGAAGAGAGGACGGTAGAGAAAGAACTGGGAAGAGAGGACTGGAGAGAAAGAGAGGACTGGAGAGAAAGATATGACTGGGAGAAAGAACTGAGAAGAGAGGACTGGAGAGAAAACTGGGAAGAGAGGACCGGAGAGAATGAGAGGGGAAGAGAGGACTGGAGAGAAAGAGCTGGGAAGAGAGGACTGGAGAGAAAGAGCTTGGAAGAGAGGACTGGAGAGAAAGAGAGGACTGGAGAGAAAGAACTGGGAAGAAAGGACTGGAGAGAAAGCTGAGAAGAGAGGACTGGAGAGAATGAGAGGGGAAGAGAGGACTGGAGAGAAAGAACTGGGAAGAGAGGACTGGAGAGAAAGAACTGGGAAGAGAGGACTGGAGAGAATGAGAGGACTGAAGAGAAAGAGCTGGGAAGAGAGGACTGGAGAGAAAAAACTGGGAAGAGATGACTGGAGAGAAAGAACTGGCAAGAGAGGACTGGAAAGAAAGAGCTTTGAAGAGAGGACTGTAGAGAAAGAGCTGGGAAGAGAGGACTGGAGAGAAAGAGAGGACTGGAGAGAAAGAACTGGGAAGAAAGGACTGGAGAGAAAGCTGAGAAGCGAGGACTGGAGAGAATGAGAGGGGAAGAGTGGACTGGAGAGAAAGAACTGGGAAGAGATGACTGGAGAGAAAGAGCTGGGAAGAGAGGACTGGAGAGAAAGAGAGGACTGGAGAGAAAGAACTGGGAAGAAAGGACTGGAGAGAAAGCTGAGAAGAGAGGACTGGAGAGAATGAGAGGGGAAGAGAGGACTGGAGAGAAAGAACTGGGAAGAGAGGACTGGAGAGAAAGAACTGGGAAGAAAGGACTGGAGAGAAAGCTGAGAAGAGAGGACTGGAGAGAATGAGAGGGGAAGAGAGGACTGGAGAGAAAGAACTGGGAAGAGAGGACTGGAGAGAAAGAACTGGGAAGAGAGGACTGGAGAGAATGAGAGGACTGAAGAGAAAGAGCTGGGAAGAGAGGACTGGAGAGAAAAAACTGGGAAGAGATGACTGGAGAGAAAGAACTGGCAAGAGAGGACTGGAAAGAAAGAGCTTTGAAGAGAGGACTGTAGAGAAAGAGCTGGGAAGAGAGGACTGAGAGAAAGAGAGGACTGGAGAGAAAGAACTGGGAAGAAAGGACTGGAGAGAAAGCTGAGAAGCAAGGACTGGAGAGAATGAGAGGGGAAGAGTGGACTGGAGAGAAAGAACTGGGAAGAGATGACTGGAGAGAAAGAGCTGGGAAGAGAGGACTGGAGAGAAAGAGAGGACTGGAGAGAAAGAACTGGGAAGAAAGGACTGGAGAGAAAGCTGAGAAGAGAGGACTGGAGAGAATGAGAGGGGAAGAGAGGACTGGAGAGAAAGAACTGGGAAGAAAGGATTGGAGAGAAAGACCTGGGAAGAGATGATTGGAGAGAAAGAGAGGGGAGGGGAGGGCTGGAGAGAAAGAGACGACTGTAGAGAATGAGCTGGGAAGAGAGGACTGGAGAAAAGAAGTGGCAAGAGAGGACTGGAGAGAAAGAGAGGACTGGAGAGAAAGAACTGGGAATAGAGGACTGGAGCGAAAGAGATGACTGGAGAGAAAGAGCTGGGAAGAGAGGACTGGAGAGAATGAGAGGACTGAAGAGAAAGAGCTGAGAAGAGAGGACTGGAGAGAAAGAATTGGGAAGAGAGACTGGAGAGAAAGAGAGGACTGGAGAGAAAGAGCTGGGAAGAGAGGACTGGAGAGAAAGAGCTGGGAAGAGAGGACTGGAGAGAAAGAGAGGACTGGAGAGAAAGAACTGGGAAGAAAGGACTGGAGAGAAAGCTGAGAAGAGAGGACTGGAGAGAATGAGAGGGGAAGAGAGGACTGGAGAGAAAGAACTGGGAAGAGAGGACTGGAGAGAAAGAACTGGGAAGAAAGGACTGGAGAGAAAGCTGAGAAGAGAGGACTGGAGAGAATGAGAGGGGAAGAGAAGACTGGAGAGAAAGAACTGGGAAGAGAGGACTGGAGAGAAAGAACTGGGAAGAGAGGACTGGAGAGAATGAGAGGACTGAAGAGAAAGAGCTGGGAAGAGAGGACTGGAGAGAAAAAACTGGGAAGAGATGACTGGAGAGAAAGAACTGGCAAGAGAGGACTGGAAAGAAAGAGCTTTGAAGAGAGGACTGTAGAGAAAGAGCTGGGAAGAGAGGACTGGAGAGAAAGAGAGGACTGGAGAGAAAGAACTGGGAAGAAAGGACTGGAGAGAAAGCTGAGAAGCGAGGACTGGAGAGAATGAGAGGGGAAGAGTGGACTGGAGAGAAAGAACTGGGAAGAGATGACTGGAGAGAAAGAGCTGGGAAGAGAGGACTGGAGAGAAAGAGAGGACTGGAGAGAAAGAACTGGGAAGAAAGGACTGGAGAGAAAGCTGAGAAGAGAGGACTGGAGAGAATGAGAGGGGAAGAGAGGACTGGAGAGAAAGAACTGGGAAGAAAGGATTGGAGAGAAAGACCTGGGAAGAGATGATTGGAGAGAAAGAGAGGGGAGGGGAGGGCTGGAGAGAAAGAGACGACTGTAGAGAATGAGCTGGGAAGAGAGGACTGGAGAAAAAGAAGTGGCAAGAGAGGACTGGAGAGAAAGAGAGGACTGAGAGAAAGAACTGGGAATAGAGGACTGGAGCGAAAGAGAGGACTGGAGAGAAAGAGCTGGGAAGAGAGGACTGGAGAGAATGAGAGGACTGAAGAGAAAGAGCTGAGAAGAGAGGACTGGAGAGAAAGAATTGGGAAGAGAGACTGGAGAGAAAGAGAGGACTGGAGAGAAAGAGCTGGGAAGAGAGGACTGGAGAGAAAGCTGGGAAGATAGGACTGGAGAGAAAGAGAGGACTGGAGAGAAAGAGAGGCCTGGAGGGAAAGAGAGGACTTGAGAGAAAGAACTGGGAAGAGAGGACTGGAGAGAAAGAACTGGGAAGAGAGGACTGGAGCTGAAAGAACTGGGAAGAGAGGATTGGAGAGAAAGAACTGGGAAGACAGGATTGGAGAGAAAGAGAGGACTGGAGAGAATGAGAGGACTGAAGAGAAAGAGCTGGGAAGAGAGGACTGGAGAAAAAACTGGGAAGAGATGACTGGAGAGAAAGAACTGGCAAGAGAGGACTGGAAAGAAAGAGCTTTGAAGAGAGGACTGTAGAGAAAGAGCTGGGAAGAGAGGACTGGAGAGAAAGAGAGGACTGGAGAGAAAGAACTGGGAAGAAAGGACTGGAGAGAAAGCTGAGAAGCAAGGACTGGAGAGAATGAGAGGGGAAGAGTGGACTGGAGAGAAAGAACTGGGAAGAGATGACTGGAGAGAAAGAGCTGGGAAGAGAGGACTGGAGAGAAAGAGAGGACTGGAGAGAAAGAACTGGGAAGAAAGGACTGGAGAGAAAGCTGAGAAGAGAGGACTGGAGAGAATGAGAGGGGAAGAGAGGACTGGAGAGAAAGAACTGGGAAGAAAGGATTGGAGAGAAAGACCTGGGAAGAGATGATTGGAGAGAAAGAGAGGGGAGGGGAGGGCTGGAGAGAAAGAGACGACTGTAGAGAATGAGCTGGGAAGAGAGGACTGGAGAAAAAGAAGTGGCAAGAGAGGACTGGAGAGAAAGAGAGGACTGGAGAGAAAGAACTGGGAATAGAGGACTGGAGCGAAAGAGAGGACTGGAGAGAAAGAGCTGGGAAGAGAGGACTGGAGAGAATGAGAGGACTGAAGAGAAAGAGCTGAGAAGAGAGGACTGGAGAGAAAGAATTGGGAAGAGAGACTGGAGAGAAAGAGAGGACTGGAGAGAAAGAGCTGGGAAGAGAGGACTGGAGAGAAAGAGCTGGGAAGAGAGGACTGGAGAGAAAGAGAGGACTGGAGAGAAAGAACTGGGAAGAAAGGACTGAGAGAAAGCTGAGAAGAGAGGACTGGAGAGAATGAGAGGGGAAGAGAGGACTGGAGAGAAAGAACTGGGAAGAGAGGACTGGAGAGAAAGAACTGGGAAGAAAGGACTGGAGAGAAAGCTGAGAAGAGAGGACTGGAGAGAATGAGAGGGGAAGAGAAGACTGGAGAGAAAGAACTGGGAAGAGAGGACTGGAGAGAAAGAACTGGGAAGAGAGGACTGGAGAGAATGAGAGGACTGAAGAGAAAGAGCTGGGAAGAGAGGACTGGAGAGAAAAACTGGGAAGAGATGACTGGAGAGAAAGAACTGGCAAGAGAGGACTGGAAAGAAAGAGCTTTGAAGAGAGGACTGTAGAGAAAGAGCTGGAAAGAGAGGACTGGAGAGAAAGAGAGGACTGGAGAGAAAGAACTGGGAAGAAAGGACTGGAGAGAAAGCTGAGAAGCGAGGACTGGAGAGAATGAGAGGGGAAGAGTGGACTGGAGAGAAAGAACTGGGAAGAGATGACTGGAGAGAAAGAGCTGGGAAGAGAGGACTGGAGAGAAAGAGAGGACTGGAGAGAAAGAACTGGGAAGAAAGGACTGGAGAGAAAGCTGAGAAGAGAGGACTGGAGAGAATGAGAGGGGAAGAGAGGACTGGAGAGAAAGAACTGGGAAGAAAGGATTGGAGAGAAAGACCTGGGAAGAGATGATTGGAGAGAAAGAGAGGGGAGGGGAGGGCTGGAGAGAAAGAGACGACTGTAGAGAATGAGCTGGGAAGAGAGGACTGGAGAAAAAGAAGTGGCAAGAGAGGACTGGAGAGAAAGAGAGGACTGGAGAGAAAGAACTGGGAATAGAGGACTGGAGAGAAAGAGAGGACTGGAGAGAAAGAGCTGGGAAGAGAGGACTGGAGAGAATGAGAGGACTGAAGAGAAAGAGCTGAGAAGAGAGGACTGGAGAGAAAGAATTGGGAAGAGAGACTGGAGAGAAAGAGAGGACTGGAGAGAAAGAGCTGGGAAGAGAGGACTGGAGAGAAAGCTGGGAAGATAGGACTGGAGAGAAAGAGAGGACTGGAGAGAAAGAGAGGCCTGGAGGGAAAGAGAGGACTTGAGAGAAAGAACTGGGAAGAGAGGACTGGAGAGAAAGAACTGGGAAGAGAGGACTGGAGCGAAAGAACTGGGAAGAGAGGATTGGAGAGAAAGAACTGGGAAGACAGGATTGGAGAGAAAGAGAGGACTGGAGAGAAAGAGAGGACTGGAGAGAAAGATATGACTGGGGAGAAAGAACTGGGAAGAGAGGACTGGAGAGAAAGAACTGGGAAGAGAGGATTGGAGAGAAAGAGAGGGGAGGGGAGGGCTGGAGATAAAGAGACGACTGTAGAGAATGAGCTGGGAAGAGAGTACTGGAGAGAAAGAAGTGGCAAGAGAGGACTGGAGAGAAAGAGAGGACTGGAGAGAAAGAACTGGGAATAGAGAACTGGAGAGAAAGAGAGGACTAGAGAGAAAGAGCTGGGAAGAGAGGACTGGAGAGAATGAGAGGACTGAAGAGAAAGAGCTGAGAAGAGAGGACTGGAGAGAAAGAATTGGGAAGAGAGACTGGAGAGAAAGAGAGGACTGGAGAGAAGAGAGGACTGGAGGGAAATAATTGGGAAGAGAGGACGGTAGAGAAAGAACTGGGAAGAGAGGACTGGAGAGAAAGAGAGGACTGGAGAGAAAGATATGACTGGGAGAAAGAACTGAGAAGAGAGGACTGGAGAGAAAACTGGGAAGAGAGGACCGGAGAGAATGAGAGGGGAAGAGAGGACTGGAGAGAAAGAGCTGGGAAGAGAGGACTGGAGAGAAAGAGCTTGGAAGAGAGGACTGGAGAGAAAGAGAGGACTGGAGAGAAAGAACTGGGAAGAAAGGACTAGAGAGAAAGCTGAGAAGAGAGGACTGGAGAGAATGAGAGGGGAAGAGAGGACTGGAGAGAAAGAACTGGGAAGAGAGGACTGGAGAGAAAGAACTGGGAAGAGAGGACTGGAGAGAATGAGAGGACTGAAGAGAAAGAGCTGGGAAGAGAGGACTGGAGAGAAAAAACTGGGAAGAGATGACTGGAGAGAAAGAACTGGCAAGAGAGGACTGGAAAGAAAGAGCTTTGAAGAGAGGACTGTAGAGAAAGAGCTGGGAAGAGAGGACTGGAGAGAAAGAGAGGACTGGAGAGAAAGAACTGGGAAGAAAGGACTGGAGAGAAAGCTGAGAAGCGAGGACTGGAGAGAATGAGAGGGGAAGAGGGACTGGAGAAAGAGCTGGAAAGAACTGGGAAGAGATGACTGGAGAGAAAGAGCTGGGAAGAGAGGACTGGAGAGAAAGAGAGGACTGGAGAGAAAGAACTGGGAAGAAAGGACTGGAGAGAAAGCTGAGAAGAGAGGACTGGAGAGAATGAGAGGGGAAGAGAGGACTGGAGAGAAAGAACTGGGAAGAGAGGACTGGAGAGAAAGAACTGGGAAGAAAGGACTGGAGAGAAAGCTGAGAAGAGAGGACTGGAGAGAATGAGAGGGGAAGAGAGGACTGGAGAGAAAGAACTGGGAAGAGAGGACTGGAGAGAAAGAACTGGGAAGAGAGGACTGGAGAGAATGAGAGGACTGGAGAGAAAGAACTGGCAAGAGAGGACTGGAAAGAAAGAGCTTTGAAGAGAGGACTGTAGAGAAAGAGCTGGGAAGAGAGGACTGGAGAGAAAGAGAGGACTGGAGAGAAAGAACTGGGAATAAAGGACTGGAGAAAGCTGAGAAGCGAGGACTGGAGAGAATGAGAGGGGAAGAGTGGACTGGAGAAAGAACTGGGAAGAGATGACTGGAGAGAAAGAGCTGGGAAGAGATGACTGGAGAGAAAGAGCTGGGAAGAGAGGACTGGAGAGAAAGAGCTGGGAAGAGAGGACTGGAGAGAAAGAGAGGACTGGAAAGAAAGAACTGGGAAGAAAGGACTGGAGAGAAAGCTGAGAAGAGAGGACTGGAGAGAATGAGAGGGGAAGAGAGGACTGGAGAGAAAGAACTGGGAAGAGAGGACTGGAGAGAAAGAACTGGGAAGAGAGGACTGGAGAGAATGAGAGGACTGAAGAGAAAGAGCTGGGAAGAGAGGACTGGAGAGAAAAAACTGGGAAGAGAGGACTGGAGAGAAAGAGAGGACTGGAGAGAAAGAGCTGGGAAGAGTGGACTGGAGAGAAAGCTGGGAAGAGTGGACTGGAGAGAAAGCTGGGAAGATAGGACTGGAGAGAAATAGCTGGGAAGAGAGGACTGGAGAGACAGAGCTGGGAAGTGTCAGTGAATCTGATCAAACCTGATCAAAGGTGCATTATGCATCACAGTTGCTAAAGCCCTTCTCTTCTCTCTGGCACTTCTGGGTCAGTGTGTGTTTGTGTGTGCGAGTTTGCGTAGAGTAGGTGTGTGTACGTGTATTTGCGTGTGCGCGTGTGCATGTGCGTGCATGTGTATGCCTGCGTGCGAGTGTGTGTAGGTGCATGTACATGTGTACATATCTATGTGTGTGAATGTGTGCATGCATGTTTGTCCCTGTATGAGCCAAACTATAATTTTTAGTCTATCAAGGCATTGCTCACACCTGGGCTTCCCCTGACTCTATCCTCCCCTGTGATTGGTTGCAGATGTCTGTATGCAAATTATGTCAAATTGCAAATACCAGGAACCAATTTGTAGCAATTTCTCACCTCTCTTTCATCCAGCTGCTCACCGCCATAGAAATGCATCAGTCAGAAGGTCAGTGTGTATCCACAGCAAAACCAGCATAAAGAACAACCACAGGAGGAAATCAACAAAGAACATAATTTTGCTGCTGAAGCTCAGGTGTGAGCAAAGCCTTCACAGAAAGGCAATTATAGTTTGGCTCATACAAGGACAAATATGCATGCAAACATTCACACATTCTTAGAGAGCAGAAAGGACAATGTTGCTTTTAATGTTACTGAGTTGAATCCAGAGGTCAAATGCTTGTCATTTAATGTTACTGAGTTGACTCCAGAGGTCAAATGCTTGTCATTTAATGTTACTGAGTTGACTTCAGAGGTCAGATGCTTGTCATTTAATGTTACTGAGTTGACTCCAGAGGTCAGATGCTTGTCATTTAATATTACTGAGTTGAATCCAGAGGTCAAATGCTTGTCATTTAATGTTACTGAGTTGACTCCAGAGGTCAGATGCTTGTCATTTAATGTTACTGAGTTGACTCCAGAGGTCAGATGCTTGTCATTTAATATTACTGAGTTGACTCCAGAGGTCAGATGCTTGTCATTTAATATTACTGAGTTGACTGATGCTTGTCATTTAATGTTACTTGTCATTTAATGTTACTGAGTTGACTCCAGAGGTCAGATGCTTGTCATTTAATGTTACTGAGTTGACTCCAGAGGTCAGATGATTTAATGTTACTGAATCCAGAGGTCAGATGCTTGTCATTTAATATTACTGAGTTGAATCCAGAGGTCAAATGCTTGTCATTTAATATTACTGAGTTGACTCCAGAGGTTGCTTGTCTTTTAATGTTACTGAGTTGAATCCAGAGGTCAGATGCTTGTCAGTTAGGTTGACTCCAGAGGTCAGATGCTTGTCATTTAATATTACTGAGTTGACTCCAGAGGTCAAATGCTTGTCATTTAATGTTACTGAGTTGACTCCAGAGGTCAGATGCTTGTCATTTAATATTACTGAGTTGACTTCAGATATTTATGTTACTGAGTTGACTCCAGAGGTCAGATGCTTGTCATTTAATGTTACTGAGTTGACTCCAGAGGTCAGATGCTTGTCATTTAATATTACTGAGTTGACTCCAGAGGTCAGATGCTTGTCATTTAATATTACTGAGTTGAATCCAGAGGTCAAATGCTTGTCATTTAATGTTACTGAGTTGACTCCAGAGGTCAGATGCTTGTCATTTAATATTACTGAGTTGACTCCAGAGGTCAGATGCTCTGTCCTTTCAGCTCTCTATATTATTTGTTATTTTTTAGTCTTTTCTGCTCTATTTCTTATTTTCAGAGGAAGAGTTGGAAACAGTGTCATAATATTCAACTCCGACATCTGGAACTAGAACCAGTGTGTGTGTGTGTGTGTGTATGTGTGTGTGTGTGTGTGTGTGTGTGTGGACATGATTATGTTTAGGGTTAGGAGCTAGGGTTAGGGTTAGGTTTAGGGTTAGGAGCTAGGGTTAGGTTTAAGGTTAAGTTTTTGGGTAAAGGTTAGGATTAGGGTAAGAATACTGGTTAGGGTTAGGGTTAGGTTTAGGGTTAGGGTTTAGGGGGGAAATGATTTTGAATGGGACTGAATTGTGTGTCCCCACAAGGTTAGCTGTACAAGACTGTGTGTGCGTGTGTGTGCTTTTGTGTGCTTTTGTGTTTTAAAACTTGTATTTTTCTGTCAGCCTACCTGCCCTAATGAAGACCATTGTGTATTGCCTTATTTCTGCTTGGTCGATTTCAATACTCAGGGCAACAACAACAACAATGACACATGATTGTGATGACAAAGCTGAAAATACAAGGACAACAATAACACAATTATTGTGCAGTCCCAACATTCTGTCCTCCGAAGGGAACATGGAGCTAGGAGTGATGCAGATTAAAGTAGCAGGAGTGTTCTAGTCCTGGGGCCAGCCTCCTAAAACAGCCCCAGGGAAGAGGAGTTACATGAAGTGTTCACTCTCAGCAAGTCCACTAGGGTTAGTGTGTACCCCATGCTTCACATTGCTGTTAATGAATAGGATGGTTAGTACTGACACAGACACACACACACACACACACACACATACACTCATGCACGCACGTTGGGACACACACACGTGGGCACGCACACACAGAAACACAGACACACAGACACACATGCACACACAAATTAGCCATTAGCCAAAGATATACCATCCAAACTGAGTCAGCAAGCCTAGTGTGTATTCTCCTTTTCTTCTGGAAACTAACAAACACACACATAGTTAGATACAGCAACAAAGACAAGTACAAGAGAATGATTATACTGTACATATTGACAGATACTAATACAGCAATCACAGATGGCTATCTATATCTTAGCTCTCAGTCTGCTGTCTCTCTCAATCCCTCTTTCGTTCTCTCTTTCTCTCTAGAACGGGGGGATCCGGTATGTTGCACCAGTTGATTAAGGCTTTGGTTGCTGGGCAACAGTGTAATTAAAGGGATTAATTATACAGCCTGGCGCCGCAGTACAATGGAAAACACATCTCAAACACACACACTTTCATACACACACACACACACACACACACACACACACACACACACACACACACACACACACACACACACACACACACACACACACACACACACACACACACACACACACACACACACACAAACACACTCACACACACCCGCACGAGGATGCACACACGAATACACACACACACACACACACACAAACACACACACACACACACGCGCGCCCACACACACACACACAATGGGTGTATATAATTCATACAGTGTACTGCACAGACACAATAGGTGTACATCATTTACACAGTTTACTGCAAACAATAGCCATTACATTGCTAAATGCTTCTCCAACTCAACTCTACCTAACACAGAAGTTATAACATTATAATAGAACCATCAATAAACTATACTGATGTCACTTGTTAATTCAATCCACTTAAATCAGTGTAGATGACCGGGAGGAGACATTTTTAAGCCTTGAGACAATTGAGACATGGATTGTAAATGTGTGCCATTCAGAGGGTGAATGACAAAATATTTAAGAGCCTTTGAATAGGGTATGGTATTAGATCCCAGGCCCACTAGTTTGTTTCAAGAAATGGAATGCTACTAGTGTTTTTTCTGCTCAACAGATTCCCATGTGTATCAATAACGGTCCACCACCCAAAGGACATCTTGTCAACTTCACACAACTGTGGGAAGCATTGGAAGGGAAAGGGGATGCCTAGTACATTGCACAACTGAATGCATTCAACCGAAATACGTGTTCGGCATTTAACCCAACCCCTCTGAATCAGAGGTGAAGGGGGCTGACGAATCAGAGGTGAAGGGGGCTGAAGGGGGCTGACTTAATTGACGTCCATGTCATCAGTTCCCCGGGGAACAGGTGTTGCTCCCCGGGGAACACTGCCTTGCTCAAGGGCAGAATGGCTGATTTCCCCCCCTGACCTAACGCTCTTAACCGTATTGGCTACCTGCCGCCCCTCTTGAGTCAACAATGGCCAGCATCTCTGTGGAACGCTTTTGACACATTGTCCATGCCCCGACGAAATGAGACTGTTCTGAGGGCAAAAGGGGGTTTAACTCAATAATAGGAAGGTGTTCTTAATGTTTGTACACTCAGTGTGTTTTACATACATGGATTGCCAACTGGGGTCATTTTGACACCAATAAGAAACTATTGGAAAAACAACAATCCTTGCAAATATATCAATTTATTTCTTATCAGATTTTTGAAGTAAATACAAATGTTGTCATATGTGGTAAAAACAACTGGCATTTAAAGGGGCAGTGCATCAATATTTGGAATATATTTAATTTTATTGACAAAAAGTGATTCCTCCATTGATCCTGAGAGATATCGACTAACTATGTGGCTAGTTTTCTTTATTTACTTTACCCACAGCCAGCATTGCTGTTAGTGAACCAATGGGCAGGATGCTTCAAAAGACATGCACAATCCTCAAACTCACTTCAAACCAAATGTTATAGCATGCAGAATATCATAACAAGTTGCCCATATAGAATATTGCAGGAAATTATATATATTCTGGTATTTATATACAATCTTCTGTATTATAAAACATTTCAAGGGAGAATACACAATAACACAGCCCGGTTTGTAAATTTAGAGTAGCTAGTTTCTGTATAACAGTTCTACCAAGTAGACAGAGCATTCGGAACGTATTCAGACCCTTTCACCTTTTCCACATTTTGTTAAGTTACAGCCTTATTAAACAAAACAATTCCCTCATCAATCTACACACAATACCCCATAATGATGAATCGAAAACAGGTTTTTAGGAATATTTGCAACAAAATAAACAGAAATACATTATTTACATAAGTATTCAGACCCTTTGCTATGAGACAAGAAATGGAGCTCAGGTGCATCCTGTTTCCATTGATCATCCTTGAGATGTTTCTACAACTGGATTGGAGTACACCTGTGATAAATTCAAATTATTTTAAAATAATGGATTTAATGGTGCTCTGTGGGATGTTCAAAGTTTCTGATATTTTTTTTTATAACCCAACACTGATCTGTACTTCTCTAAAACTTTGTCCCTGACCTGTTTGGAGAGCTCCTTGGTCTTCATGGTGCTGCTTGCTTGGTGGTGCCCCTTGGTTAGTGGTTTTGCAGAATCTGGGGCCTTTCAGAACAGGTGTATATATACTGAGATTATGTGACAGATCATGTGACACTTAGATTGCACAGAGGTGGACTTTATTTAACAAATTATGTGACTTCTGAAGGTTGTATGTAATGAATTTCCTCCTCTTCTTCCGAAGAGGAGAGGCGAAACGGATCAGAGGACCAATACGCGGCGTGGTAATTGTCCATGGTTCTTTTTTAATGCGTAAAAGTACACATGAACAAACTAACAAAAAAAAACAAGAAATGTGAAAACTCAAAAACAGTCCTATCTGGTGCACACACAGAGACAGGAACAATCACCCACAAACACACAGTGAAACCCAGGCTACCTAAGTATGATTCTCAATCAGAGACAACTAATGACACCTGCCTCTGATTGAGAACCATACTAGGCCGAAACATAGAAATTCCCAAAACCTAGAAAAACAAACATAGACTGCCCACCCAACTCACGCCCTGACCATACTAACTAAATACAAAACACAGGAAATAAAGGTCAGAACGTGACATTGTACCAGATCGTATTTAGGGGCTTCATAGCAAAGGGCGTGAATACATATGCATATGCACATACACACTTTTGTTTTTTATTTTTCCAATTTTTTTTAAACAAGTTATTTTTCATTTCACTTCAGCAATTTGGACTATTTTGTGTATGTCAATTACATGAAATCCACTGTACATGCCAATACAGCTGTCTGTGTAGATTGAGTGTATATGAGTTCTGTATTGCAGTTCATTTAAGTAACGTTCATATTCATCAAATTACCATAGGCCGAATTAGGTATTTTGAATGGGGTCCATATTCTGACCCCAAAGGACTATAAAAAAATGTATTTATTGATCAGGGGTTTGAACCGATACGGGGAACCAAACAAAACCCTGAAAATCACAAACATTTGCAAGCAACAGAATCAGAACCGAGAAGGAAAGTGATCTATACTGTTCCTGAAGGGAGCAGCTATTTTAAAAGCACGAGAACTGGTTAATATCATTATTTACCTTCTGGGCATTTTTTTTAAGTTCCACAAAAAAAACAACTAAGCGCCAGTTTAAAGTCCTCACTCTGTCACTCAGAAACGTATTCCAGTGTCTGCTTGCCTGACTGTCAGTTGAACATATGTGCTAGTGTGTATGCGTGTGTAGGCTACCTGCCCCTCCACCTCGTAGCATAGTTTACTGTAGCCTACTGACATTACAAGCGTGATTCAGAAATTAGACAGAGAGATTTTTAAATAGAGAAGAATGGATAAATGTTTTCAATGCTAATTATGGATACTATAGTTATCCCATTTCACATTGGATTTATTAACTGCATTAAAGGTAAAATGTTACATTTATTTTATTTTAATTTAATTATTGTACCGCTTCTTAGCTACAGTAGCTAGCTAAGGCTTTCAAAGGCATTCAAAGTTCCTTCAAAGAAGCAGCTCCTCCGTAGATATAATTATGTGGGACTAAATCAGATAGTGCATTTCATAACAATAAGATGCCCGGTGCTTCTTCCTTCACCCTGTCTTGCTCTCTCCTCAACCGCAACATTTCAGTCACATCAAGTGCCCTACACTTGTCTGTCAAATGCATGTAAATGACTCTATCAACGCAGTCCTGCATTCGAGGAAGAGGAAATGAATCTGGCTTAATGACTGTTTACCTTACGTCTGTACGAAATCTATTTGTCCCATCTGGTTTCCTGACCAAGAAACAGGGAGAAGCCCACCTGGAGAAAGAATGCTCTGCTATCTCACTCTCCAGCATGTACCTCCAAGACTCCACTTCACCAGATGATTACGTGAACTATCAAGTTAGCCAGGTGAATCTGGCGGTGATTACAGCCATCTATTGTATAATTATGCTAAACTAATTGGATCTGGAATTTGTCTTTCAGCAGCAGTAGAACACGCCTGTCTCTCCTCCACCAGTCATACAAGGAGAATGGTCTAATGCCTCCAATCAGAAAGTCCTGTAGAACACGCCTGTCTCTCCTCCACCAGTCATACAAGGAGAATGGACTAATGCCTCCAATCAGAAAGTCCTGTAGAACACGTCTGTCTCTCCTCCACCAGTCATACAAGGAGAATGGTCTAATGCCTCCAATCAGAAAGTCCTGTAGAACACGCCTGTCTCTCCTCCACCAGTCATACAAGGAGAATGGTCTAATGCCTCCAATCAGAAAGTCCTGTAGAACACGCCTGTCTCTCCTCCACCAGTCATACAAGGAGAATGGTCTAATGCCTCCAATCAGAAAGTCCTGTAGAACACGCCTGTCTCTCCTCCACCAGTCATACAAGGAGAATGGACTAATGCCTCCAATCAGAAAGTCCTGTAGAACACGCCTGTCTCTCCTCCACCAGTCATACAAGGAGAATGGACTAATGCCTCCAATCAGAAAGTCCTGTAGAACACGCCCGTCTCTCCTCCACCAGTCATACAAGGAGAATGGACTAATGCCTCCAATCAGAAAGACCTGTAGAACACGCCCGTCTCTCCTCCACCAGTCATACAAGGAGAATGGACTAATGCCTTCAATCAGAAAGACCTGTAGAACACGCCTGTCTCTCCTCCACCAGTCATACAAGGAGAATGGACGAATGCCTCCAATCAGAAAGACCTGTAGAACACGCCCGTCTCTCCTCCACCAGTCATACAAGGAGAATGGACTAATGCCTTCAATCAGAAAGACCTGTAGAACACGCCTGTCTCTCCTCCACCAGTCATACAAGGAGAATGGACGAATGCCTCCAATCAGAAAGTCCTGTAGAACACGCCTGTCTCTCCTCCACCAGTCATACAAGGAGAATGGACTAATGGTCTCCAATCAGAAAGTCCTGTAGAACACGTCTGTCTCTCCTCCACCAGTCATACAAGGAGAATGGACTAATGGTCTCCAATCAGAAAGTCCTGTAGAACACGCCTGTCTCTCCTCCTCCAGTCATACAAGGAGAATGGACTAATGGTCTCCAATCAGAAAGTCCTGTAGAACACGCCTGTCTCTCCTCCTCCAGTCATACAAGGAGAATGGTCTAATGCCTCCAATCAGAAAGTCCTGTAGAACACGCCTGTCTCTCCTCCTCCAGTCATACAAGGAGAATGGACTAATGCCTCCAATCAGAAAGTCCTGTAGAACACGCCTGTCTCTCCTCCTCCAGTCATACAAGGAGAATGGACTAATGCCTCCAATCAGAAAGTCCTGTAGAACACGCCTGTCTCTCCTCCACCAGTCATACAAGGAGAATGGACTAATGCCTCCAATCAGAAAGTCCTGTAGAACACGCCCGTCTCTCCTCCACCAGTCATACAAGGAGAATGGACTAATGCCTCCAATCAGAAAGACCTGTAGAACACGCCCGTCTCTCCTCCACCAGTCATACAAGGAGAATGGACTAATGCCTCCAATCAGAAAGACCTGTAGAACACGTCTGTCTCTCCTCCACCAGTCATACAAGGAGAATGGTCTAATGCCTCCAATCAGAAAGTGGAGTCTCTACAAGGAATCAATGACTACACTCGGTATCTAAAGCATAAACAACACATACATTACCGGTCAAAAGTTTTAGAACACCTACTAATTTTTACTATTTTCTACATTATAGAGTAATAGTGAAAACATAAACTATGAAATAAAATGTAGTAACCAAAAAAGTGTTAAACAAATCAAAATACATTTTATATTTGAGATTCTTCAAATTCTTCAAACCCTTTGCCTTGATGATATCTTTGCACACTCTTGGCATTCTCTCAACCAGCTTCACCTGGAAGGCAGGTGACGACCTCATGGAGCTGGTTGAGAAAACTAATAGTGCATTTTGATTATTTAATTTACCTTCTACATGAATGGCACTACTTATATTGATCTCACATTGTGTATTTTTCAGAGATATGTGTAGTCTGGCTGTCTTCCTTCAGGAATCTTTTGAGAGATTGCTGGTATGGTGAAGGACAACAGTGTGAAAGAGGTTAACATCCCACAGCTGGTTGGACTGGAGGATGGTACGGTGCTGGTGGAATGTTATGGCTGGCAACAACACCTGACTCTGTACTTCAGGCCGCTGCCACAGATCAAGCCGTACCAGCACTTCAGGAGAAAATAATTTCCATTGCATTGTATGAGGTTATTCTTTTTATCTAAACTTGGGATGTAAATTGATGTTATTCAAGGTTGTAATGTCTTCTCTATTCCTTTGCCTATTTTCCTGTTTTACAGCTTTGATGCTCTAGAGGCTGGTGTTATTTGTTTCCAAGGAGCGTTCAGACTCAGTCGGGACCAGGTTCCAGCTGCTGCGGAACACTTGACGTCCTTCCTCCCACAGATGGTCTGACTGTACAAGTATCACCTGGACTGGACACAACTAGACAAACATATTTTTGAGAAGATCAGGGATTTTTGCGACAAACAGGCCTTGGACATCACATGCTCTGCACCAAAGTCAAGGGCAGGACAGAAACAGACACTACGAATATCGATTCCCTTGTTCATGCGTGGTGCGGGTGGACCAGTTCTTCACTGGGGGGCGAGTTCCCAGTCATCCAGACTATCTGCAGTGCCTAATAGCAACACTTTCACATGACTCTCTCCTAGCACACACACACATACACACACACACACACGCCATACATTACTGCTGCTCAGCCACTGAGCTGTTACTGCATAAACAATAACAACCTCATCCATCACCTGTTTGGCACATGGCCTCACATGTGAATCCTCACAGAGATGCGTGGGTCTAAGGCTTATTAGGCTGTGAATGATGTTGAATAGGTGTAGATAAAGAACAGCTCTCCAGTAGGTATACCAAACCAAAAAGGGTCATTTTCTCAAATGTAGGGTTACAAGTTTATCAACATTCAAAGCAGAATTCTTTCCCATTGTTCCTCAACTGCAGTTCATGATATACCATGTTCTAACTTTGAGTCTCTACTTTTATTCAATGTAAAACAAATAAATCAAATGTTGCTACATTAGACGAATCAAGGCGGTGAGTCACAAATGGGTACCTACTCTTTCACACAAAACACAGGACTTTCCACAATCCAAAACCTTGTCTTTGACACAGCACAAATGCAGTGTTTTGTCATTATCCAAGTCAATGAGTTCTCCACAACGAAAACCTTGTTTTTTTTCATCTCCACAACGGCAAAGCAGAAACGTTTCATAAGTGCTTTATACTCATCCACTGCTGGTGAATGTTGCACATGAAGGTTTCATTTCCAAACAACATATGCACCAATTTTCACGTGTGTTTTTTTCATCAGAAATTATTTCTTATGGATATGTTCTTTTTTGTGTAAAATACTAATCTTCTCAGATTTTTTATTAATAGATTTTAGATGTGTTTGAAAATGTTTGTTTGTTTGTTTGCCAAACGCTATGCAGTATATCCATTGTTTAACAGGAATGGAATATCCTCTACATTTGACTGAGATTTGTGGTTGTCTCATCTAGCTTTCTTTAGATGAATGCACTTATTGTAAGTCACAAATGTAACTGTATTTGTACAGTTCTTTATAAGAAATGTGTTTATTTATTACATTTGATGGTGTAAAACTTAGCAGTACTACTTATTTACCAACATGTCTGAAAATTGATATATAAGGTTTTATATAACTTTGTGTATCTCCACAGAGTTAAATCTTCAAAGCACATACATTTTATTTTGTATTTTTTTATTTAACCTTTATTTAATTAGGCAAAAGGCCTCCTGTGGGGACGGGGGCTGGGATTAAAAATACTAATGATCAAATACAAATATAGAACAAAACACACATCACGACAAGAGAGACAAAACAACACACAATCACAACAAGAGAGATAAAACACACATCACGACAAGAGAGACAAAAGAACACTACATAAAGAGAGACAACAACATAGCATGGCAGCAACACATGCAGGCTTCCTCTCAGGGATTACAGTAAACACAACATCAGACTTCATCTCAAAGATTACAGTAAACACCACATACAGGCTTCCTCTCAGGGATCACAGTAAACACCACACACAGGCTTCCTCTCAGGGATTACAGTAAACACAACATACAGGCTTCCTCTCTCACACACAAGTCATGAAATATGAAAACTCAACATACACACACACACACACACACACACAAAAACAAACACAGCGACCAAGCTACCTGTCAAATAGTTAGAAAAGCATGAAGTAGCTGAGGGAGTTCAGAGGCAAAGAGTCCCTGCTCTCTGTGTTTCTGCATTCCTTTGCTGTGTATGTGTATGTGTGTGTGTGTGTGTGTGTGTGTGTGTGTGTGTGTGTGTGTGTGTGTGTGTGTGTGTGTGTGTGTGTGTGTGTGTGTGTGTGTGTGTGTGTGTGTGTGTGTGTGTGTGTGTGTGTGTATGTGTATGTGTATGTGTAGTGTATGTGTAGTGTGTGTGTGTGTGTGTGTGTGTGTGCGTGTGCGTGTGCGTGTGCGTGTGCGTGTGTGTGTGTGTGTGTGTGTGTGCGTGCGTGTGTGTGTGTGTGTGTGTACCTCCATGGAGAGCCATCATTTTAGAATTGTGTTTTATTTTACGACCCTCCATCTACCACAACAGTGATTATTATGCCCAGTGCAGTGTGTGCATGTGTGCTTGCCAGCATGTGTGTGCGTGCCTGTACTGCAGATGTTTCCATTCATTCCACTGTAATGCACACACACTGCTAGCAGGCTCTTTGTCAAGTGTGGGTGTGGGGTTAAAGGCTAACTAAGAACTGAATGCTGTGGTCATGTGTTCCTGTGTTCCACCTGACCTGAGAGGGTAGCTGCTTGACGCCAGCAACCCTCGCCTCCCCATTCCTCATAGGTTGTTGAGTTGAGATGGTCTTGGATGTAGTTGCCCCTTGACATTGATCTTAGGTCAGTTTTTTTATTATACCCCCTGATCTAAGGTCAGATTTTCAAGGAGCACAAACTGATCCTGGATGTGTGAATATGAGCAACTTCTGCTTGCAGAGAGTGAGTGAGAACCATGGGTTGGAAACAAAATTATTATCCAATTGTTGAGTTCCGAAAATAAATAAAAATGTTGTTGCTTTCCACTGTTCCGACCAGCAAAATAAAGTTCTGAACCGGTTCGAGAAAAAAAAAGAAGAAGTTTATATCGTTCCTTGTTTTAGTTTTTTTTTTACATCCAGCTGGACATTAAATGACTTCACCAATCAGTGAGGATAAAGCAGCTTGTTGTGGAGCGGGTAAGCAATTTCATCCGTATAGGAAAGTCGTTAAGAGCAAATTGTATTTTTCCGTAACTGTATGGTTTAATCATACTGAGGGAGTTTGATTTATCTCGTCGGTGTTACCGTGTAGGTGTGTTTTGGATTGGCTGAAAGTTGATTGGATTCGATTTGGAACCGGGCTGCCTCCCAGGTACCCCGTTCAAAGCCCACTGTGATGTCGGCTCAAAACAAAATTGACGTAATTAAGCACGTGTGGTAACTCTGATTTTCTGTTATCCCATGCAAAAGTGATTGATTTGGATAAAAACACTTTATCTGCCTTCCCAATGAAAAATATGAAGAACATTTAAATATTTACTTTATTTATGTTTCTGAACACCATGCTGCCTTGTTGAAAACATGACCAAGCAGTGCAGATTAGTGTTCAATTTGGGAATAGTGCTCTTCCCTCTCAGCTTTCAAGATGAGGTGATGGGCAAATCCCGGTGCCCCGCGGCTCAGAATAATCGAATCCGTCCAATGAAAGACAAATACAAGCACTGTGCTGCCAGTCAGAGCGAGCGAGAGAGGATGGAGGAAGCTTGCCTTGAAGCTTAGGGGATCTTTTTAAGACATGCATTATCTGAATTAGGCCCACAGAGTTATACCTACGGAGGAGCGGCTTCTATGGAGGAACTTTGAATGTCTTTGAACTTCCGAGTTGGTTTAACATTGGACCAAAGCAAATGTTAGCTAGCTAATGTAGCTAACAAGCCCAAGTGCGCAGAGCAGCACTACACTCTAAAAAGAAAAGGATTCCGGAGTATCCTTTAAGGGTTCTTTAAATTGAAACTGTGTAGGAACTCCTATAAGTTCTTCAAAGAACCCATTTTAAAGGATCCTCAAAGAACCTTTTGGGGTTAATTTTGAACTATCCCCCCCCGACTGTTATTATTTTTATTCATGACAAGAAAATGCATAAAAATAACAACAATAACACAATATTTTAAACCTCAGTGTTTATTGTGATTTTAGTGGGAAAGCAGAATAAAAAAATGGAAATATGAGGTAAACTCCCAGCAGAGCTCCAAGTCCAATAGGTATATCCTCTGGCCTGTTGATGTTAATGTGTTGATGTTCTCCGTATCCATAGCCACAATGATTTTGCAGTGCATGGTGATAGAGGTGTAGGGAGGCTGAAGTCTGTGAAACCCCCAAAAATGTATTATACAGATGATTAACAAAACATGCACACAACATTATTCATACCTTGGTTTTTGTGGTGAATGTGAATGAAAATAACTGTTTTGATAATGGTGTTCATACACATGCCTTGCCCATAATGTAGAGGCCTATGGGACATTCATTGAAGAGGTAAGGGAGGAGGATGGTACATGTGATCTGCAAAACATACCAATACCAATTCACATTCCTTGGTATGCCTCCTCGTCTGTATACCTGCAGACACAGACACAATAGTGAGCAGTTCAGTAATCTGCACCCAATACAGTTAGCCTTCAACATATTCTTATAGGCTAAATATTCTTACCTCTTTGTTGATTGAAATCCATTGAATTGTCCATTTTCTGTTTAAGAAAGATTTGCACAAATATGAAAAGATAGAAGACATCATCATGAAACAATATTAATTTAGATCAGACAAGGGACACATTTTACCTTAAAACTTTAAATTTTTCAGTGAAGTGCTTTCACCTGCTGTCCTTTCAAATTCAAATCCAAATGTTTCAATTGGGCAGTTAGGTTCTTGCAAGAACCCCCACCAACTAAGGAGGTTCCTCGATGAACCCCACATCTTATGGGGTTCTTGGAGAACCTTTAGGGGGCCATTTTCAGTACCAAGAACCCTGAGGTTCTTCGAAAGAAATTTGAGGATCTTAGAAGATCCCTTGTTGAACCCGTAATTTTTTAGAGTGTAGTTAATAAATTCAATGTGAAACATGATACAGTAACTATAGTATCCTTAAACTAGCATTGAAATAGCCAATCAATTCTTCTCAAATTAAACATGGCTCTATAATTTCTGAATTACGCTTGTAATGTTGTCTGTAGGCTATAGTAACTTATGCTTCAGAGGGGAGGGGCATGTCGCCTACACACACACACACACACACACATTGGCAAAGATTTTCAGCTGGCAGGCAGATGCTGGAATACATTTCTGTGTGACAAAGTGAGGGCTTTGTATAGGCGTTTTGTTGCGATTTTTGTGGGACTGGAAAAAAATGCCCAGAATGTAAAATAATGTTATTAACCTGTTCTCATTCTTTTAAAATAATGGTTTTGTTCCGGAATATTATAGTCCACTGTCGTTTTCAGTTGTTGTTCTGTTCCTCAAATAATTTTGTTATTTTCTGGTTTTCGGTTCTGTTCCCTAAACGTTTCCAACCCTTGGTGAGAACACAAAAAAGTCCTTTTAGTTGGCTATGTGAAGTCAATAATTATTGCTGCTGTAACCTTGATAAGGCTAGAGATGATCCATTCAAATCTTTGCCTAACTTAGTTGTGTCAGGTCTAGAAAACTTCTAATAAACTGAATCTAGAGATGTCAGACTTTTAGCGGTGATCCTATACCCCCATGTTGCTATCAATCTGGGACTAACAGCCCTCTCCAACCATGTCTCCTCCTGCTCTCCTCTTCTGCAGTTTCCCATATCTTCTCCGAAAGATATATTTAATTGTGATTATGAAATCTCTGCCATCCCACCCACAGATTGCCAGGCTTATCAGTTGTCTACAGGGCTGTGTCCCCTCTACCCTCTCCAACTCACCCCTTTGATCCAAACTCCTCCTCCGCCTTCGCACCCCTCCTCACCCTCTCATCCCTCCTGCCAGCCCTGCTTACTGACTTCATCTGCCCAGCTGTGAAGAGAGAAGGAACTGCTCTCTCTATCTTTCTCTTGATCTCTCCATCCTCATCTCACTCCTCTGCTCCCTATGATAGTTCATCTCTTTCTCCTTTACTATCTCCCAGTCCATCTTCCTCCTTCCCTCCTCCCCTCGTTCTCAAAAGTTGCTCACGTCTTTCTCTCTTCCCATCTCTCCATCCGGGGCCAGACGTAAGCAACATAAACGGTCGCTTAGGGCCCCCGGCCTCTAGGAGCAACTCAGTCATGGTTTTAGTCGAATACACAAGGTGCAAGTTCGACATTTGGTTGTGCATCAGTTGCTTTTCTGTAGTTTTGTCAGTCACTGACCGGAAAACAATAAGCCAGATCAGCTAACAGTGTTAACTGTGGATTGGTAACTTAGTCTAGCCAGTTACCTAAACTGGTATTACACGGTCGAATACCAACCAGGCGCACAGGGCACCAGATCAGCTAACAGTGTTTACTGTGGATTGGTAACTTAGTCTAGCCAGTTACCTAAACTGGTATTACACGGTCGAATACCAACCAGGCGCACAGGGCACCAGATCAGCTAACAGTGTTTTCTGTGGATTGGTAACTTAGTCTAGCCAGTTACCTAAACTGGTATTACACGGTCGAATACCAACCAGGCGCACAGGGCACCAGATCAGCTAACAGTGTTTACTGTGGGTTGGTAACTTAGTCTAGTTACCTAAACTGGTATTACACGGTCGAATACCAACCAGGCGCACAGGGCACCAGATCAGCTAACAGTGTTAACTGTGGATTGGTAACTTAGTCTAGCCAGTTACCTAAACTGGTATTACACGGTCGAATACCAACCAGGCGCACAGGGCACCAGATCAGCTAACAGTGTTTACTGTGGATTGGTAACTTAGTCTAGCCAGTTACCTAAACTGGTATTACACGGTCGAATACCAACCAGGCGCACAGGGCACCAGATCAGCTAACAGTGTTTACTGTGGATTGGTAACTTAGTCTAGCCAGTTACCTAAACTGGTATTACACGGTCGAATACCAACCAGGCGCACAGGGCACCAGATCAGCTAACAGTGTTTACTGTGGATTGGTAACTTAGTCTAGCCAGTTACCTAAACTGGTATTACACGGTCGAATACCAACCAGGCGCACAGGGCACCAGATCAGCTAACAGTGTTTACTGTGGGTTGGTAACTTAGTCTAGCCAGTTACCTAAACTGGTATTACACGGTCGAATACCAACCAGGCGCACAGGGCACCAGATCAGCTAACAGTGTTTACTGTGGGTTGGTAACTTAGTCTAGCCAGTTACCTAAACTGGTATTACACGGTCGAATACCAACCAGGCGCACAGGGCACTTGCCCAGGGGCACTGACCTCCATGGGGCCCCCATTGATTTTGTTAGTCACACTCAGAACCTCAGATTGCAGTTTTTTACAATTGCTAACATCCTTTTCTCCCATTTGTAGTCCCATTTTCAAAACTCTCAACACAATTAGCACAACATTCATCTGTTGTGGTCCATAGCATAACACAATTCATGTTGTTTTCACAGAATATGCAGTCAATTAACACGTTTCTAAAATGGTTACATTTTATTTATATACATGCTTTCCCAAAACCAACATGATGGATCTTTCTGGTCTTATTTGCAAATGCTTGCACACTGCATGCCAGAAATTAAGACCTAATGTTCAAAACCTTAAATATAGTATGCAGCCTCTACTGTACTGCAAAAACAGCAGCTCAAAAGCTAAATTGAAATAGCTGATGAGCATTTTTAATGAACAGATCATAGAAACATTGAGAAATGGATGATTTACTGTAAGTTGTGTAAAATAAACCAACCTCACCTGATTCCAGTCTCAATCGGAGACAGAGACAGGTGTTGAAGTTCTTTCAATTACATGGACACACACAGTAAAATGGGGACTCTTTGGATTGATTTTGTTCAATGTGGATACAGAACAACACAGGAAAATAATGTCTGGACAAGGGAGAGGAAAAGTTGGCCCAGGAGAGGAGTAGCTGGACCAGGGAGAGGAGTAGTTGAAGGAGTAGTTGGACAAGGGAGAGGAAAAGTTGGACCAGGGAGAGGAGTAGTTGGACAAGGGAGAGGAAAAGTTGGCCCAGGAGAGGAGTAGCTGGACCAGGAAGAGGAGTAGTTGGAGGAGTAGTTGGACAAGGGAGAGGAAAAGTTGGACCAGGGAGAGGAGTAGTTGGACAAGGGAGAGGAAAAGTTGGCCCAGGAGAGGAGTAGCTGGACCAGGGAGAGGAGTAGTTGGACAAGGGAGAGGAGTAGCTGGACCAGGTAGAGGAGTAGTTGGACCAGGGAGAGGAGTAGCTGGACCAGGGAGAGGAGTAGTTGGACAAGAGATCGGGACACTCACCTTTCCTCCCCCCTACTCATCTTTCCTCCCACCTACTCGCCTTTTCTCAACCAAATTGAGGAATGTTTTTCTGTCTGGAGGTGGAAAGTGTACGATCATTTGTCACATTACCAAATTCCCCTCCTGGATGCAATAGATGCAGAGACATCTCAGCTGAAGACTGTCAGGAGTGGATAAGGCAAGACAAGCGTTTCTATCCAAGGTGTAGAGACATCTCAGCTGAAGACTGTCAGGAGTGGATAAGGCAGGCCAAGCGTTTCTATCCAAGGTGCAGAGACATCTCAGCTGAAGACTGTCAGGAGTGGATAAGGCAGGACAAGCGTTTCTATCCAAGGTGTATAGACATCTCAGCTGAAGACTGTCAGGAGTGGATAAGGCAGGCCAAGTGTTTCTATCCAAGGTGCAGAGACATCTCAGCTGAGATGCCAGGAGTGGATAAGGCAGGACAAGTGTTTCTATCCAAGGTGTAGAGACATCTCAGCTGAAGACTGTCAGGAGTGGATAAGGCAGGCCAAGCGTTTCTATCCAAGGTGCAGAGACATCTCAGCTGAAGACTGTCAGGAGTGGATAAGGCAGGACAAGTGTTTCTATCCAAGGTGTAGAGACATCTCAGCTGAGATGCCAGGAGTGGATAAGGCAGGCCAAGTGTTTCTATCCAAGGTCTATAGACATCTCAGCTGAAGACTGTCAGGAGTGGATAAGGCAGGACAAGTGTTTCTATCCAAGGTCTAGAGACATCTCAGCTGAGATGCCAGGAGTGGATAAGGCAGGACAAGTGTTTCTATCCAAGGTGTAGAGACATCTCAGCTGAAGACTGTCAGGAGTGGATAAGGCAGGACAAGTGTTTCTATCCAAGGTGTATAGACATCTCAGCTGAAGACTGTCAGGAGTGGATAAGGCAGGACAAGTGTTTCTATCCAAGGTGCAGAGACATCTCAGCTGAGATGCCAGGAGTGGATAAGGCAGGACAAGTGTTTCTATCCAAGGTGTAGAGACATCTCAGCTGAAGACTGTCAGGAGTGGATAAGGCAGGACAAGCGTTTCTATCCAAGGTGCAGAGACATCTCAGCTGAAGACTGTCAGGAGTGGATAAGGCAGGACAAGCGTTTCTATCCAAGGTGCAGAGACATCTCAGCTGAAGACTGTCAGGAGTGGATAAGGCAGGACAAGCGTTTCTATCCAAGGTGCAGAGACATCTCAGCTGAAGACTGTCAGGAGTGGATAAGGCAGGACAAGTGTTTCTATCCAAGGTGCAGAGACATCTCAGCTGAAGACTGTCAGGAGTGGATAAGGCAGGACAAGCGTTTCTATCCAAGGTGTAGAGACATCTCAGCTGAAGACTGTCAGGAGTGGATAAGGCAGGACAAGCGTTTCTATCCAAGGTGTAGAGACATCTCAGCTGAAGACTGTCAGGAGTGGATAAGGCAGGCCAAGCGTTTCTATCCAAGGTGTAGAGACATCTCAGCTGAGATGCCAGGAGTGGATAAGGCAGGCCAAGCGTTTCTATCCAAGGTGTAGAGACATCTCAGCTGAGATGCCAGGAGTGGATAAGGCAGGCCAAGTGTTTCTATCCAAGGTGTAGAGACATCTCAGCTGAGATGCCAGGAGTGGATAAGGCAGGCCAAGTGTTTCTATCCAAGGTCTATAGACATCTCAGCTGAAGACTGTCAGGAGTGGATAAGGCAGGCCAAGTGTTTCTATCCAAGGTCTATAGACATCTCAGCTGAAGACTGTCAGGAGTGGATAAGGCAGGACAAGTGTTTCTATCCAAGGTCTATAGACATCTCAGCTGAGATGCCAGGAGTGGATAAGGCAGGACAAGTGTTTCTATCCAAGGTCTATAGACATCTCAGCTGAACATGAACATGTGTCCAAACGCTGAAGATCGTGTAGATTAGAACAGGACTGTGCATGTTTCTGTTTTTTCCCTTCTGTGCCTTTTTAATTCTCATTTTATTTGTACAAAAGGCCATGTGTGTTCCATGTTTTGTTGATCACTGGCAGCAATTTCATGTTGCTAATAAAGTTTTTACTGCAGCAATTATGTCCCTTACTATTATTTTTACTGTACATTCTATAATGTAAAGTTGACTCATTCACTTATAGATGAACAAAATGTGGTTTTGAGCAGAAAATTAACTATTTGGCTAATTGTATGATGTAGGTGTGTTGCTGTCTTAAGGGTTTATATAAAAGTATCCTAAGTATAGATAAATGCTTGTTAGCAATTGTATAAAACTGTAACACGGCAAGTCTTGGAAAAAAATTGCTCTGCTCCCATGGTAAAATGTGTAGAATTGAATGACATTACCTTTAAACCCCTAAAATAATTGCTCTGCCCCATGGCAAAATGTGTAGAATTGCAGAAAACTTGCATTAAAACTGCAACATTTTATCTACGGTCCATGGCAAAATGTGTAGAATTGCAGAAAACTGGCATTAAAACTGCAACATTTTATCTACGGTCCATGGCAAAATGTGTAGAATTGCAGGAAATAAACTTTAAAATTTACATATTTTTCTCCGTCGTCAAGAAGTGGGCTACAAAATGTTTTTGCCAGCTTGATCGGGGCCCCTCCAACTAAATCTCGCTCAGGGCCCCCAAAAGGTTTGAACCAGCCCTGTCTCCATCCATCTTCCTCCTTCCCTCCTCTCGTTCTCAAAGGTTGTACACCCGCTTCCTTTCTCTTCCTTTGTCTCCCTTTATCTGGTTATCCTCCTGTGCTTCCTATGGTAACTCATCCTCTCTCTCTCTGTTTGAACTCTCTCTCTTTCTCAGTATCTCTCTCTCTCTCTCTCTCTCAGTATCTGTCTCTCTCTCAGTATCTCTCTGTTCTATCTCTCCATTCATCTCTTTCTTTCTTGTCCCCTATGGTTGTTCAGACAATTTGATAAAATATGTATGCCACTTTACACAGCAGATGAAACAGTATTGGTGACAATGCCTCAATCCCAGCTACCTGGCAGTTCCACCACTCCACTACCATTGGCCCAGTACATTAACAAGCTAGCTGGCAGTTCCACCACTCCACTACCATTGGCCCAGTACATTGACAAGCTAGCTGGCAGTTCCACCACTCCACTACCATTGGCCCAGTACATTAACAAGCTAGCTGGCAGTTCCACCACTCCACTACCATTGGCCCAGTACATTAACAAGCTACCTGGCAGTTCCACCACTCCACTACCATTGGCCCAGTACATTGACAAGCTAGCTGGCAGTTCAACCAATCCACTACCATTGGCCCAGTACATTAACAAGCTAGCTGGCAGTTCCACCACTCCACTACCATTGGCCCAGTACATTAACAAGCTAGCTGGCAGTTCCACCACTCCACTACCATTGGCCCAGTACAATGACAAGCTACATGGCAGTTCCACCACTCCACTACCATTGGCCCAGTACATTAACAAGCTACATGGCAGTTCTACCACTCCACTACCATTGGCCCAGTACATTAACAAGCTACATGGCAGTTCTACCACCCCACCACTATTGGCAAAGCTTTCTTTCTATCTCTCCTCACCTCCACCCTATTCCCTCTTTCCTGTAGTGAGTCTCAGGCCTTACACTTTATGTACTGTATTTCTTTCCACATTCCACCCTTGACCCTTTTATGCAATCTACAGTACACAAAAATAGTTGTAACACAGTCTCACTATATCTCACTTCGAATGCCCTGTCACCTACTCACCCCCACCTAACCCCCATAATTGCACCTGACTAGTTACCCATCATCTCTGCTCCACCACCTCTACCATCTGTTATGAGGATTACCTCCTCTCAAGGGAAACCACCTCTTCGCTGTTTCCAGGTAATTCTACTCTCTTTTCCTTTATAACCCTCCAACCTAAGTGAGCACAGAAGCAAGCATGCGAACGAACACACATGCACATATATATATGCACACACACACACACACACACACACACACACACACACACACACACACACACACACACACACACACACACACACACACACACACACACACACACACACACACACACACACACACACACACACACACACACACACACACACACACACACACACACACACACACACACACACACACACTGACCAAAATCCCATGCAATGTCAAAAGGGCACATATACATCCACACACATAGGCT
This sequence comes from Oncorhynchus keta, assembly GCF_023373465.1. NCBI lineage: Eukaryota > Metazoa > Chordata > Actinopteri > Salmoniformes > Salmonidae > Oncorhynchus > Oncorhynchus keta. The sequence continues at coordinate 14,561,632 of NC_068439.1, read as the reverse complement.
GACACATAGACACAAACACAGCACACAAACACACCACAGTCTCTCTCTCTCTCTCTCTCTCTCTCTCTCTCTCTCTCTCTCTCTCTCTCTGTCTCTCTCTATAAAGCGGTGTGAGCTCTCCCCATGACCATCCCTGTCTACCTACTGAGTGATGTCTTCCCACTCCAAATTCCAATAGACCAGTTTATTTTCTTTATTTACACTTCTAGCAGAATACTCCTTCTATCTTCATTACAGACAGGCAGGCTAAAACATTGTTTTAATGGCAGTCTTTATTGACTGTCTTCTACCCTGCTGTTAACTGCTAGACGAGAACTGAATTTAAACATGAACACACACACATACTCACACACACACATAGACACACATACAGAATGATGAATGTACAAGCACAAATACTTCACACACACACACACACACACACACGGAAGCACTAATGCCAACTAGCTCTCACAGTCTCCAGTCAGAATTAGACGTTCCTCCATGTTTCTCAAACGTCAAATTTCAAATTGTTTTACCCTTAGCCTACAATTTCCGCGCCCCCAGGGAAATGTAATTAACATAATAAAAAATCCCCATCAAAATCCGTCTGTTTAAACTAGAGATATCTGAAATCTATACCTAATCCGCCGATATCACCCTTTCACATCTCCGGTGAAAGGTGGCAGAGCTAGAGCGGTGTTTGTCAGATCATGAAGCATCCCGAAAAACAATATTCTCACCAAAACATCTATAGCGCCAGGACGGTTTAGCCTACCAACTATTATGAAAGCTCAGTGGATGCCCAGAAGCCTCACAAGACTCATCTGAAGGTCCATGGGGCAAGTTAGAATTTGGTAGTATACACACACACACACACACACACACACACACACACACACACACACACACACACACACACACACACACACACACACACACACACACACACACACTCACAATATCAGGATACAATATCAGGATTTTATTTACATGCATTTAACCCCTTAATTGTGTAAATAAAAAGTATCTGTACTGTACAGTGCATTTGTAAAGTATTTTAAGACCCCTTCACTTTCTTCACATTTTGTTACGTTACAGCCTTTTTTTCGTCATCAATCTTCACACAACACGCCATCATGACCAAGCAAAAACAGGTCTTTAGACATTTTTGCATATTTATAAAAAATGTAAAACTGATACATCACATCACACACATTATGTACGTATTGAGAACCTTTGCTCAGTTGAAGCACCTTTGGCAGTGTTTGCAGGCACACCTGTATTTGTGGAAATTCTCCCATTCTTCTCTTCAGATCCTCTCAAGCTCTGTCAGGCTGGATGTGGAGTGTCGCTGCACAGCTATTTTCAGGTCTCTCCAGAGATGTTCGATCGGGTTCAAGTCCGGGCTGGGCTGCTCATGGACATTCAGAGACTTGACCTGAAACCACTCCTGCGTTGTCTTAGCTGTGTGCTTAGGGTCGTTCTCCTGTTGGAAGGTGAACCTTCACCCCAGTCTGCGGTCCTGAGCACTCTGGAGAAGGTTTTCATCAAGGATCTCTCTGTACTTTGCTCCGTTCATCTTTCCCTCGATCCTGAGTAGTCTCACAGTCCCTGCCGCTGAAAAACATCCCCACAGCATAATGCTGTCACCACCATGCTTCACCGTAGGGATGGTTTCCAGGTTTCCCCCAGACATGACACTTGATATTCAAGCAAAATAGTTCAATCTTGGTTTCATCAGACCAGATAATCTTTTTTCTCATGGTCTGAGAGTCCTTTCCGTGCCTTTTGGTTGTCATGTGGCTTTTACTGAGGTGTGGCTTCCGTCTGGCCACTCTATAATGAAGGCTTGCTTGGTGGAGTGCTGCAAGGATGGTTGTCCTTCTGGAAGATTCTCCCATCTCCACAGAGGAACTCTGGAGCTCTGTCAGAGTGACCATTGGGATCTCTGTCGCCTCTCTGTCCAAGGTCCTTCTCCCCTGATTGCTCAGTTTGGCCAGGTGGCCAGCTGTAGGAAGAGTCTTGGTGGTTCCAAACTTCTTCCATTTAAGGATGATGGAGGCCACTGTGGTCTTGGGGACCTTCAATGCTGCAGAATATTTGTTGGTACCCCTTCCCAAATCTGTGCCTCGACACAGTCTTGTCTCGGAGCTCTATGGAAATTCCTTTGACCTCAAGGCTTGCTTTTTGCTCTGACATGCACTGTCAACTGTGGTACATCTTATAGACAGGTATGTGCCTTTCCAAATAATGTTCAATCAATTGAATTTGCGACAGGTGGACTCTAATCAAGTTGTAGAAACATCTTAAGGATGATCAATGGAAACGAGAAGCACCTGAGGTCAATTTTGAGTCTCATTGTAAAGGGTCTGAATACTTATGTAAGTAAGGTATTTCTAAAAATCTGTTTTCACTTTGTCATTATGGGGTATTGTGATTAGATTGATGGGGAAAAAACACATTGAATCAATTTTAGAGTAAGACTGTAATGGATCAAAATGTGGAAAAATGCAAGGGGTCTGAATACTTTCTGAATTCACTATACTTCCATAAAAAAATTTCAGCTGGTACTGGGTGACCTTCAGCTGGTATTGAGTGACCTTCAGACGAGTCTCGTGAGGCCTGGAAGCTTCCATAGAGGGGTCCACATAACGGTTAAAATATATATATTTTTATAATAGTTTGTAGGCCAAACTGTTCGGACGCTACAGATGATTTTGTGAGAAGACTGATGTTCTAATGGTCTGACAAACACAACTCCAGCTCTGCCACCTTTAGCCGCATCCAATACACAAAACACATATCTCTAGTTTAAACTGTCTGATTTGTAACGGGATTTTTTTTGTAATACTAATTATATTTCCGCAGGGGCGCAGAAACATCGTCCTTAGGGGTTTCTAATCAGTAGGGTTAAGGAGTGCACAGACACTTTCGGTTTTAATTAGTAGGGGTTAAGGCAGTGTTCCCAAACTCCGTCCTCAGGATCCCAAGAGGTGCATGTTTTTGCCCGAACACTACACAGCTGATTCAAATTATTGAGGCTTGATGATTAGTTGATCATTTTTATCAGCTGTGTAGTGCTAGGGCAAAAACAAAACAGTGCACCCCACGGGATCCGAGGATCAAGTTTGGGAAACCCTAGCTTAAGGAGTGCATGAACACTCTGGGTTTTAATCAGTAGGGGGTAAGGAGTGGAGGAAAGCTCTGGGTTTTAATCAGTAGGGGGTAAGGAGTGGAGGAACACTGTGGGTTTTAATCAGTAGGAGGTAAGGAGTGGAGGAACTGGTTTTTAATCAGCAGGGGGTAAGAAGTGGAGGAAAACTCTGGGTTTTAATCAGTAGGGGGTAAGGAGTGGAGGAAAACTCTGGGTTTTAATCAGTAGGAGGTAAGGAGTGGAGGAACACTCTGGTTTTTAATCAGTAGGAGGTAAGGAGTAGAGGAACACTCTGGGTTTTAATCAGTAGGGGGTAAGGAGTGGAGGAACACTCTGGGTTTTAATCAGTAGGGGGTAAGGAGTGGAGGAACACTCTGGGTTTTAATCAGTAGGAGGTAAGGAGTGGAGGAACACTCTGGTTTTTAATCAGTAGGAGGTAAGGAGTAGAGGAACACTCTGGGTGTTAATCATCAGGGGATAAGGAGTGGAGGAACACTCTGGGTGTTAATCAGTAGGGGGTAAGGAGTGGAGGAACACTCTGGGAGTTAATCAATAGGGGGTAAGGAGTGGAGGAACACTCTGGGTGTTAATCAGTAGGGGGTAAGGAGTGGAGGAACACTCTGGGTTTTAATCAGTAGGAGGTAAGGAGTGGAGGAACTGGTTTTTAATCAGCAGGGGGTAAGGAGTGGAGGAACACTCTGGTTTTTAATCAGTAGGAGGTAAGGAGTGGAGGAACACTCTGGGTTTTAATCAGTAGGGGTTAAGGAGTGGAGGAACACTCTGGGAGTTAATCAATAGGGGGTAAGGAGTGGAGGAAAACTCTGGGTTTTAATCAGTAGGGGGTAAGGAGTGGACGAACACTCTGGGTTTTAATCAGTAGGAGGTAAGGAGTGGAGGAACTGGTTTTTAATCAGCAGGGGGTAAGGAGTGGAGGAAAACTCTGGGTTTTAATCAGTAGGGGGTAAGGAGTGGAGGAAAACTCTGGGTTTTAATCAGTAGGGGGTAAGGAGTGGAGGAACACTCTGGGTTTTAATCAGTAGGGGGTAAGGAGTGGAGGAACACTCTGGGTTTTAATCAGTAGGAGGTAAGGAGTGGAGGAACACTCTGGTTTTTAATCAGTAGGAGGTAAGGAGTGGAGGAACACTCTGGGTGTTAATCAGTAGGGGGTAAGGAGTGGAGGAACACTCTGGGTTTTAATCAGTAGGAGGTAAGGAGTGGAGGAACTGGTTTTTAATCAGCAGGGGGTAAGGAGTGGAGGAAAACTCTGGGTTTTAATCAGTAGGGGGTAAGGAGTGGAGGAAAACTCTGGGTTTTAATCAGTAGGGGGTAAGGAGTGGAGGAACACTCTGGGTTTTAATCAGTAGGAGGTAAGTAGTGGAGGAACTGGTTTTTAATCAGTAGGGGTAAGGAGTGGAGGAACACTCTGGGTTTTAATCAGTAGGGGGTAAGGAGTGGAGGAACACTCTGGGAGTTAATCAGTAGGGGGTAAGGAGTGGAGGAACACTCTGGGTGTTAATCAGTAGGGGGTAAGGAGTGGAGGAACACTCTGGGTTTTAATCAGTAGGAGGTAAGGAGTGGAGGAACACTCTGGGTTTTAATCAGTAGGGGGTAAGGAGTGGAGGAACACTCTGGGTGTTAATCATTAGGGGGTAAGGAGTGGAGGAACACTCTGGGTTTTAATCAGTAGGGGGTAAGGAGTGGAGGAACACTCTGGGAGTTAATCAATAGGGGGTAAGGAGTGGAGGAAAACTCTGGGTTTTAATCAGTAGGGGGTAAGGAGTGGAGGAACACTCTGGGTTTTAATCAGTAGGGGGTAAGGAGTGGACGAACACTCTGGGTTTTAATCAGTAGGAGGTAAGGAGTGGAGGAACTGGTTTTTAATCAGCAGGGGGTAAGGAGTGGAGGAAAACTCTGGGTTTTAATCAGTAGGGGGTAAGGAGTGGAGGAAAACTCTGGGTTTTAATCAGTAGGGGGTAAGGAGTGGAGGAACACTCTGGGTTTTAATCAGTAGGGGGTAAGGAGTGGAGGAACACTCTGGGTTTTAATCAGTAGGAGGTAAGGAGTGGAGGAACACTCTGGTTTTTAATCAGTAGGAGGTAAGGAGTGGAGGAACACTCTGGGTGTTAATCAGTAGGGGGTAAGGAGTGGAGGAACACTCTGGGTTTTAATCAGTAGGAGGTAAGGAGTGGAGGAACTGGTTTTAATCAGCAGGGGGTAAGGAGTGGAGGAAAACTCTGGGTTTTAATCAGTAGGGGGTAAGGAGTGGAGGAAAACTCTGGGTTTTAATCAGTAGGGGGTAAGGAGTGGAGGAACACTCTGGGTTTTAATCAGTAGGAGGTAAGTAGTGGAGGAACTGGTTTTTAATCAGTAGGGGGTAAGGAGTGGAGGAACACTCTGGGTTTTAATCAGTAGGGGGTAAGGAGTGGAGGAACACTCTGGGAGTTAATCAATAGGGGGTAAGGAGTGGAGGAACACTCTGGGTGTTAATCAGTAGGGGGTAAGGAGTGGAGGAACACTCTGGGTTTTAATCAGTAGGAGGTAAGGAGTGGAGGAACTGGTTTTTAATCAGCAGGGGGTAAGGAGTGGAGGAACACTCTGGTTTTTAATCAGTAGGAGGTAAGGAGTGGAGGAACACTCTGGGTTTTAATCAGTAGGGGTTAAGGAGTGGAGGAACACTCCGCGTTTTAATCAGTAGGGGATAAGACGTGGAGGAAAACTCTGGGTTTTAATCAGTAGGAGGTAAGGAGTGGAGGAACACTCTGGGTTTTAATCAGTAGGGGGTAAGGAGTGGAGGAACACTCTGGGTTTTAATCAGTAGGAGGTAAGGAGTGGAGGAACACTCTGGGTTTTAATCAGTAGGGGTTAAGGAGTGGAGGAAAACTCTGGGTTTTAATCAGTAGGGGGTAAGGAGTGGAGGAACACTCTGGGTTTTAATCAGTAGGAGGTAAGGAGTGGAGGAACACTCTGGGTTTTAATCAGTAGGGGTTAAGGAGTGGAGGAACACTCCACGTTTTAATCAGTAGGGGATAAGAAGTGGAGGAAAACTCTGGGTTTTAATCAGTAGGAGGTAAGGAGTGGAGGAACACTCTGGGTTTTAATCAGTAGGGGGTAAGGAGTGGACGAACACTCTGGGTTTTAATCAGTAGGAGGTGAGGAGTGGAGGAACTGGTTTTTAATCAGCAGGGGGTAAGGAGTGGAGGAAAACTCTGGGTTTTAATCAGTAGGGGGTAAGGAGTGGAGGAAAACTCTGGGTTTTATTCAGTAGGGGGTAAGGAGTGGAGGAACACTCTGGTTTTTAATCAGTAGGAGGTAAGGAGTGGAGGAACACTCTGGGTGTTAATCAGTAGGGGGTAAGGAGTGGAGGAACACTCTGGGTTTTAATCAGTAGGAGGTAAGGAGTGGAGGAACTGGTTTTTAATCAGCAGGGGGTAAGGAGTGGAGGAAAACTCTGGGTTTTAATCAGTAGGGGGTAAGGAGTGGAGGAAAACTCTGGGTTTTAATCAGTAGGGGGTAAGGAGTGGAGGAACACTCTGGGTTTTAATCAGTAGGAGGTAAGTAGTGGAGGAACTGGTTTTTAATCAGTAGGGGGTAAGGAGTGGAGGAACACTCTGGGTTTTAATCAGTAGGGGGTAAGGAGTGGAGGAACACTCTGGGAGTTAATCAATAGGGGGTAAGGAGTGGAGGAACACTCTGGGTGTTAATCAGTAGGGGGTAAGGAGTGGAGGAACACTCTGGGTTTTAATCAGTAGGAGGTAAGGAGTGGAGGAACTGGTTTTTAATCAGCAGGGGGTAAGGAGTGGAGGAACACTCTGGTTTTTAATCAGTAGGAGGTAAGGAGTGGAGGAACACTCTGGGTTTTAATCAGTAGGAGGTAAGTAGTGGAGGAACTGGTTTTTAATCAGTAGGGGGTAAGGAGTGGAGGAACACTCTGGGTTTTAATCAGTAGGGGGTAAGGAGTGGAGGAACACTCTGGGTTTTAATCAGTAGGAGGTAAGTAGTGGAGGAACTGGTTTTTAATCAGTAGGGGGTAAGGAGTGGAGGAACACCCTGGGTTTTAATCAGTAGGGGGTAAGGAGTGGAGGAACACTCTGGGAGTTAATCAGTAGGGGATAAGGAGTGGAGGAACACTCTGGGTGTTAATCAGTAGGGGTTAAGGAATGGAGGAAGTGGTTTTTAATCAGTAGGGGGTAAGGAGTGGAGGAACACTCTGGGTTTTAATCAGTAGGAGGTAAGGAGTGGAGGAACACTCTGGGTTTTAATCAGTAGGAGGTAAGGAGTGGAGGAACACTCTGGGTTTTAATCAGTCGGGGGTAAGGAGTGGAGGAACACTCTGGGTGTTAATCAGTAGGGGATAAGGAGTGGAGGAACACTCTGGGTGTTAATCAGTAGGGGTTAAGGAGTGGAGGAACTGGTTTTTAATCAGTAGGGGGTAAGGAGTGGAGGAACACTCTGGGTTTTAATCAGTAGGAGGTAAGGAGTGGAGGAACTGGTTTTTAATCAGCAGGGGGTAAGGAGTGGAGGAACACTCTGGTTTTTAATCAGTAGGAGGTAAGGAGTGGAGGAACACTCTGGGTTTGAATCAGTAGGGGTTAAGGAGTGGAGGAACACTCTGGGTTTTAATCAGTAGGAGGTAAGGAGTGATGGAACACTCTGGGTTTTAATCAGTAGGAGGTAAGGAGTGGAGGAACACTCTGGGTTTTAATCAGTCGGGGTAAGGAGTGGAGGAACACTCTGGGTGTTAATCAGTAGGGGATAAGGAGTGGAGGAACACTCTGGGTTTAATCAGTAGGGGTTAAGGAGTGGAGGAACTGGTTTTTAATCAGTAGGGGTAAGGAGTGGAGGAACACTCTGGGTTTTAATCAGTAGGAGGTAAGGAGTGGAGGAAAACTCTGGGTTTTAATCAGTAGGAGGTAAGGAGTGGAGGAACACTCTGGGTTTTAATCAGTAGGGGTAAGGGAGGAACACTCTGGGTTTTAATCAGTAGGAGGTAAGGAGTGGAGGAACACTCTGGGTTTTAATCAGTAGGGGTTAAGGAGTGGAGGAAAACTCTGGGTTTTAATCAGTAGGGGGTAAGGAGTGGAGGAACACTCTGGGTTTTAATCAGTAGGAGGTAAGGAGTGGAGGAACACTCTGGGTTTTAATCAGTAGGGGTTAAGGAGTGGAGGAACACTCTGGGTTTTAATCAGTAGGGGATAAGAAGTGGAGGAAAACTCTGGGTTTTAATCAGTAGGAGGTAAGGAGTGGAGGAACACTCTGGGTTTTAATCAGTAGGGGTAAGGAGTGGACGAACACTCTGGGTTTTAATCAGTAGGAGGTGAGGAGTGGAGGAACTGGTTTTAATCAGCAGGGGGTAAGGAGTGGAGGAAAACTCTGGGTTTTAATCAGTAGGGGTAAGGAGTGGAGGAAAACTCTGGGTTTTATTCAGTAGGGGGTAAGGAGTGGAGGAACACTCTGGTTTTAATCAGTAGGAGGTAAGGAGTGGAGGAACACTCTGGGTGTTAATCAGTAGGGGTAAGGAGTGGAGGAACACTCTGGGTTTTAATCAGTAGGAGGTAAGGAGTGGAGGAACTGGTTTTAATCAGCAGGGGGTAAGGAGTGGAGGAAAACTCTGGGTTTTAATCAGTAGGGGTAAGGAGTGGAGGAAAACTCTGGGTTTTAATCAGTAGGGGTAAGGAGTGGAGGAACACTCTGGGTTTTAATCAGTAGGAGGTAAGTAGTGGAGGAACTGGTTTTAATCAGTAGGGGTAAGGAGTGGAGGAACACTCTGGGTTTTAATCAGTAGGGGGTAAGGAGTGGAGGAACACTCTGGGAGTTAATCAATAGGGGGTAAGGAGTGGAGGAACACTCTGGGTGTTAATCAGTAGGGGGTAAGGAGTGGAGGAACACTCTGGGTTTTAATCAGTAGGAGGTAAGGAGTGGAGGAACTGGTTTTTAATCAGCAGGGGGTAAGGAGTGGAGGAACACTCTGGTTTTTAATCAGTAGGAGGTAAGGAGTGGAGGAACACTCTGGGTTTTAATCAGTAGGGGTTAAGGAGTGGAGGAACACTCTGGGTTTTAATCAGTAGGAGGTAAGGAGTGGAGGAACACTCTGGGTTTTAATCAGTAGGGGGTAAGGAGTGGAGGAACACTCTGGGTTTTAATCAGTAGGGGTTAAGGAGTGGAGGAAAACTCTGCGTTTTAATCAGTAGGGGATAAGACGTGGAGGAAAACTCTGGGTTTTAATCAGTAGGAGGTAAGGAGTGGAGGAACACTCTGGGTTTTAATCAGTAGGGGGTAAGGAGTGGAGGAACACTCTGGGTTTTAATCAGTAGGAGGTAAGGAGTGGAGGAACACTCTGGGTTTTAATCAGTAGGGGTTAAGGAGTGGAGGAAAACTCTGGGTTTTAATCAGTAGGGGGTAAGGAGTGGAGGAACACTCTGGGTTTTAATCAATAGGAGGTAAGGAGTGGAGGAACACTCTGGGTTTTAATCAGTAGGGGTTAAGGAGTGGAGGAACACTCCGCGTTTTAATCAGTAGGGGATAAGAAGTGGAGGAAAACTCTGGGTTTTAATCAGTAGGAGGTAAGGAGTGGAGGAACACTCTGGGTTTTAATCAGTAGGGGGTAAGGAGTGGACGAACACTCTGGGTTTTAATCAGTAGGAGGTAAGGAGTGGAGGAACTGGTTTTAATCAGCAGGGGGTAAGGAGTGGAGGAAAACTCTGGGTTTTAATCAGTAGGGGGTAAGGAGTGGAGGAAAACTCTGGGTTTTAATCAGTAGGGGGTAAGGAGTGGAGGAACACTCTGGTTTTAATCAGTAGGAGGTAAGGAGTGGAGGAACACTCTGGGTGTTAATCAGTAGGGGGTAAGGAGTGGAGGAACACTCTGGGTTTTAATCAGTAGGAGGTAAGGAGTGGAGGAACTGGTTTTTAATCAGCCGGGGTAAGGAGTGGAGGAAAACTCTGGGTTTTAATCAGTAGGGGGTAAGGAGTGGAGGAAAACTCTGGGTTTTAATCAGTAGGGGTAAGGAGTGGAGGAACACTCTGGGTTTTAATCAGTAGGAGGTAAGTAGTGGAGGAACTGGTTTTTAATCAGTAGGGGGTAAGGAGTGGAGGAACACTCTGGGTTTTAATCAGTAGGGGGTAAGGAGTGGAGGAACACTCTGGGTTTTAATCAGTAGGAGGTAAGTAGTGGAGGAACTGGTTTTAATCAGTAGGGGTAAGGAGTGGAGGAACACTCTGGGTTTTAATCAGTAGGGGTAAGGAGTGGAGGAACACTCTGGGAGTTAATCAGTAGGGGATAAGGAGTGGAGGAACACTCTGGGTGTTAATCAGTAGGGGTTAAGGAATGGAGGAAGTGGTTTTTAATCAGTAGGGGGTAAGGAGTGGAGAACACTCTGGGTTTTAATCAGTAGGAGGTTTTCTGGGTTTTAATCAGTAGGAGGTAAGGAGTGGAGGAACACTCTGGGTTTTAATCAGTAGGGGTTAAGGAGTGGAGGAACTGGTTTTAATCAGTAGGGGTAAGGAGTGGAGGAACACTCTGGGTTTTAATCAGTAGGAGGTAAGGAGTGGAGGAACTGGTTTTAATCAGTAGGGGTAAGGAGTGGAGGAACACTCTGGTTTTTAATCAGTAGGAGGTAAGGAGTGGAGGAACACTCTGGGTTTTAATCAGTAGGGGTTAAGGAGTGGAGGAACACTCTGGGTTTTAATCAGTAGGAGGTAAGGAGTGGAGGAACACTCTGGGTTTTAATCAGTAGGAGGTAAGTAGGAACTGGTTTTTAATCAGTAGGGGGTAAGGAGGGAGGAACACTCTGGGTTTTAATCAGTAGGGGTAAGGAGTGGAGGAACACTCTGGGTTTTAATCAGTAGGGGATAAGGAGTGGAGGAACACTCTGGGTGTTAATCAGTAGGGGTTAAGGAGTGGAGGAACTGTTTTTTAATCAGTAGGGGGTAAGGAGTGGAGGAACACTCTGGGTTTTAATCAGTAGGAGGTAAGGAGTGGAGGAACTGGTTTTTAATCAGCAGGGGGTAAGGAGGGAGGAACACTCTGGTTTTTAATCAGTAGGAGGTAAGGAGTGGAGGAACACTCTGGGTTTTAATCAGTAGGAGGTAAGTAGTGGAGGAACTGGTTTTAATCAGTAGGGGTAAGGAGTGGAGGAACACTCTGGGTTTTAATCAGTAGGGGTAAGGAGTGGAGGAACACTCTGGGTTTTAATCAGTAGGAGGTAAGTAGTGGAGGAACTGGTTTTAATCAGTAGGGGGTAAGGAGTGGAGGAACACTCTGGGTTTTAATCAGTAGGGGTAAGGAGTGGAGGAACACTCTGGGAGTTAATCAGTAGGGGATAAGGAGTGGAGGAACACTCTGGGTGTTAATCAGTAGGGGTTAAGGAATGGAGGAAGTGGTTTTTAATCAGTAGGGGTAAGGAGTGGAGGAACACTCTGGGTTTTAATCAGTAGGAGGTAAGGAGTGGAGGAACACTCTGGGTTTTAATCAGTAGGAGGTAAGGAGTGGAGGAACACTCTGGGTGTTAATCAGTAGGGGTTAAGGAGTGGAGGAACTGGTTTTAATCAGTAGGGGGTAAGGAGTGGAGGAACACTCTGGGTTTTAATCAGTAGGAGGTAAGGAGTGGAGGAACTGGTTTTAATCAGCATGGGGTAAGGAGTGGAGGAACACTCTGGTTTTTAATCAGTAGGAGGTAAGGGAGTGGAGGAACACTCTGGGTTTTAATCAGTAGGGGTTAAGGAGTGGAGGAACACTCTGGGTTTTAATCAGTAGGAGGTAAGGAGTGGAGGAACACTCTGGGTTTTAATCAGTAGGAGGTAAGGAGTGGAGGAACACTCTGGGTTTTAATCAGTCGGGGGTAAGGGAGTGGAGGAACACTCTGGGTGTTAATCAGTAGGGGATAAGGAGTGGAGGAACACTCTGGGTGTTAATCAGTAGGGGTTAAGGAGTGGAGGAACTGTTTTTAATCAGTAGGGGGTAAGGAGTGGAGGAACACTCTGGGTTTTAATCAGTAGGAGGTAAGGAGTGGAGGAACTGGTTTTTAATCAGCAGGGGGTAGGAAGGAACACTCTGGTTTTAATCAGTAGGAGGTAAGGAGTGGAGGAACACTCTGGGTTTTAATCAGTAGGGGTTAAGGAGTGGAGGAACACTCTGGGTTTTAATCAGTAGGAGGTAAGGAGTGGAGGAACACTCTGGGTTTTAATCAGTAGGGGGTAAGGAGTGGAGGAACACTCTGGGTTTTAATCAGTAGGGGTTAAGGAGTGGAGGAAAACTCCGGTTTTAATCAGTAGGGGATAAGACGTGGAGGAAAACTCTGGGTTTTAATCAGTAGGAGGTAAGGAGTGGAGGAACACTCTGGGTTTTAATCAGTAGGGGGTAAGGAGTGGAGGAACACTCTGGGTTTTAATCAGTAGGAGGTAAGGAGTGGAGGAACACTCTGGGTTTTAATCAGTAGGGGTTAAGGAGTGGAGGAAAACTCTGGGTTTTAATCAGTAGGGGGTAAGGAGTGAGGAACACTCTGGGTTTTAATCAGTAGGAGGTAAGGAGTGGAGGAACACTCTGGGTTTTAATCAGTAGGGGTTAAGGAGTGGAGGAACACTCCGGGTTTTAATCAGTAGGGGATAAGAAGTGGAGGAAAACTCTGGGTTTTAATCAGTAGGAGGTAAGGAGTGGAGGAACACTCTGGGTTTTAATCAGTAGGGGGTAAGGAGTGGAGGAACACTCTGGGTTTTAATCAGTAGGGGGTAAGGAGTGGAGGAACACTCTGGTTTTAATCAGTAGGAGGTAAGGAGTGGAGGAACACTCTGGGTGTTAATCAGTAGGGGGTAAGGAGTGGAGGAACACTCTGGGTTTTAATCAGTAGGAGGTAAGGAGTGGAGGAACTGGTTTTTAATCAGCCGGGGGTAAGGAGTGGAGGAAAACTCTGGGTTTTAATCAGTAGGGGGTAAGGAGTGGAGGAACACTCTGGGTTTTAATCAGTAGGAGGTAAGTAGTGGAGGAACTGGTTTTTAATCAGTAGGGGGTAAGGAGTGGAGGAACACTCTGGGTTTTAATCAGTAGGGGGTAAGGAGTGGAGGAACACTCTGGGTGTTAATCAGTAGGGGGTAAGGAGTGGAGGAACACTCTGGGTGTTAATCAGTAGGGGTTAAGGAATGGAGGAAGTGGTTTTTAATCAGTAGGGGGTAAGGAGTGGAGGAACACTCTGGGTTTTAATCAGTAGGAGGTAAGGAGTGGAGGAACACTCTGGGTTTTAATCAGTAGGAGGTAAGGAGTGGAGGAACACTCTGGGTTTTAATCAGTCGGGGGTAAGGAGTGGAGGAACACTCTGGGTGTTAATCAGTAGGGGATAAGGAGTGGAGGAACACTCTGGGTGTTAATCAGTAGGGGTTAAGGAGTGGAGGAACTGGTTTTTAATCAGTAGGGGGTAAGGAGTGGAGGAACACTCTGGGTTTTAATCAGTAGGAGGTAAGATGTGGAGGAACACTGGTTTTAATCAGTAGGTGGTAAGGAGTGGAGGAACACTCTGGGTTTTTTATCAGTAGGAGGTAAGGAGTGGAGGAACACTCTGGGTTTTAATCAGTAGGGGTTAAGGAGTGGAGGAAAACTCTGGGTTTTAATCAGTAGGGGGTAAGGAGTGGAGGAACACTCTGGGTTTTAATCAGTAGGAGGTAAGGAGTGGAGGAACACTCTGGGTTTTAATCAGTAGGGGTTAAGGAGTGGAGGAACACTCCGCGTTTTTAATCAGTAGGGGTTAAGGAGTGGAGGAACACTCTGGGTTTTAATCAGTAGTGGGTAAGGAGTGGAGGAACACTCTGGGTTTTAATCAGTAGGAGGTAAGGAGTGGAGGAACACTCTGGGTTTTAATCAGTCGGGGTAAGGAGTGGAGGAACACTCTGGGTGTTAATCAGTAGGGGATAAGGGAGTGGAGGAACACTCTGGGTGTTAATCAGTAGGGGTTAAGGAGTGGAGGAACTGGTTTTAATCAGTAGGGGTAAGATGTGGAGGAACTGGTTTTTAATCAGTAGGGGTAAGGAGTGGAGGAACACTCTGGGTTTTAATCAGTAGGAGGTAAGGAGTGGAGGAACACTGGGTTTTAATCAGTAGGAGGTAAGATGTGGAGGAACTGGTTTTTAATCAGTAGGGGGTAAGGAGTGGAGGAACACTCTGGGTTTTAATCAGTAGGGGTAAGGAGTGGAGGAACACTCTGGGTTTTAATCAGTAGGAGGTAAGGAGTGGAGGAACACTCTGGGTTTTAATCAGTAGGAGGTAAGGAGTGGAGGAAAACTCTGGGTTTTAATCAGTAGGAGGTAAGGAGTGGAGGAACACTCTGGGTTTTAATCAGTAGGAGGTAAGGAGTGGAGGAACACTCTGGGTTTTAATCAGTAGGGGTTAAGGAGTGGAGGAACACTCCGCGTTTTAATCAGTAGGGGATAAGAAGTGGAGGAAAACTCTGGGTTTTAATCAGTAGGAGGTAAGGAGTGGAGGAACACTCTGGGTTTTAATCAGTAGGGGGTAAGGAGTGGACGAACACTCTGGGTTTTAATCAGTAGGAGGTAAGGAGTGGAGGAACTGGTTTTTAATCAGCAGGGGGTAAGGAGTGGAGGAAAACTCTGGGTTTTAATCAGTAGGGGGTAAGGAGTGGAGGAAAACTCTGGGTTTTAATCAGTAGGGGGTAAGGAGTGGAGGAACACTCTGGTTTTTAATCAGTAGGAGGTAAGGAGGGAGGAACACTCTGGGTTTAATCAGTAGGGGTAAGGAGTGGAGGAACACTCTGGGTTTTAATCAGTAGGAGGTAAGGAGTGGAGGAACTGGTTTTTAATCAGCAGGGGGTAAGGAGTGGAGGAGGAAAACTCTGGGTTTTAATCAGTAGGGGTAAGGAGTGGAGGAAAACTCTGGGTTTTAATCAGTAGGGGGTAAGGAGTGGAGGAACACTCTGGGTTTTAATCAGTAGGAGGTAAGGAGTGGAGGAACTGGTTTTTAATCAGCAGGGGGTAAGGAGTGGAGGAACACTCTGGGTTTTAATCAGTAGGAGGTAAGGAGTGGAGGAACACTCTGGGTTTTAATCAGTAGGAGGTAAGTAGTGGAGGAACTGGTTTTTAATCAGTAGGGGGTAAGGAGTGGAGGAACACTCTGGGTTTTAATCAGTAGGGGTAAGGAGTGGAGGAACACTCTGGGTTTTAATCAGTAGGAGGTAAGTAGTGGAGGAACTGGTTTTTAATCAGTAGGGGGTAAGGAGTGGAGGAACACCCTGGGTTTTAATCAGTAGGGGGTAAGGAGTGGAGGAACACTCTGGGAGTTAATCAGTAGGGGATAAGGAGTGGAGGAACACTCTGGGTGTTAATCAGTAGGGGTTAAGGAATGGAGGAAGTGGTTTTTAATCAGTAGGGGGTAAGGAGTGGAGGAACACTCTGGGTTTTAATCAGTAGGAGGTAAGGAGTGGAGGAACACTCTGGGTTTTAATCAGTAGGAGGTAAGGAGTGGAGGAACACTCTGGGTTTTAATCAGTCGGGGGTAAGGAGTGGAGGAACACTCTGGGTGTTAATCAGTAGGGGATAAGGAGTGGAGGAACACTCTGGGTGTTAATCAGTAGGGGTTAAGGAGTGGAGGAACTGGTTTTTAATCAGTAGGGGGTAAGGAGTGGAGGAACACTCTGGGTTTTAATCAGTAGGAGGTAAGGAGTGGAGGAACTGGTTTTTAATCAGCAGGGGGTAAGGAGTGGAGGAACACTCTGGTTTTTAATCAGTAGGAGGTAAGGAGTGGAGGAACACTCTGGGTTTGAATCAGTAGGGGTTAAGGAGTGGAGGAACACTCTGGGTTTTAATCAGTAGGAGGTAAGGAGTGGAGGAACACTCTGGGTTTTAATCAGTAGGAGGTAAGGAGTGGAGGAACACTCTGGGTTTTAATCAGTCGGGGGTAAGGAGTGGAGGAACACTCTGGGTGTTAATCAGTAGGGGATAAGGAGTGGAGGAACACTCTGGGTGTTAATCAGTAGGGGTTAAGGAGTGGAGGAACTGGTTTTAATCAGTAGGGGGTAAGGAGTGGAGGAACACTCTGGGTTTTAATCAGTAGGAGGTAAGGAGTGGAGGAAAACTCTGGGTTTTAATCAGTAGGAGGTAAGGAGTGGAGGAACACTCTGGGTTTTAATCAGTAGGGGGTAAGGAGTGGAGGAACACTCTGGGTTTTAATCAGTAGGAGGTAAGGAGTGGAGGAACACTCTGGGTTTTAATCAGTAGGGGTTAAGGAGTGGAGGAAAACTCTGGGTTTTAATCAGTAGGGGTAAGGAGTGGAGGAACACTCTGGGTTTTAATCAGTAGGAGGTAAGGAGTGGAGGAACACTCTGGGTTTTAATCAGTAGGGGTTAAGGAGTGGAGGAACACTCCGGTTTTAATCAGTAGGGGATAAGAAGTGGAGGAAAACTCTGGGTTTTAATCAGTAGGAGGTAAGGAGTGGAGGAACACTCTGGGTTTTAATCAGTAGGGGTAAGGAGTGGACGAACACTCTGGGTTTTAATCAGTAGGAGGTGAGGAGTGGAGGAACTGGTTTTTAATCAGCAGGGGGTAAGGAGTGGAGGAAAACTCTGGGTTTTAATCAGTAGGGGGTAAGGAGTGGAGGAAAACTCTGGGTTTTATTCAGTAGGGGGTAAGGAGTGGAGGAACACTCTGGTTTTTAATCAGTAGGAGGTAAGGAGTGGAGGAACACTCTGGGTGTTAATCAGTAGGGGGTAAGGAGTGGAGGAACACTCTGGGTTTTAATCAGTAGGAGGTAAGGAGTGGAGGAACTGGTTTTTAATCAGCAGGGGGTAAGGAGTGGAGGAAAACTCTGGGTTTTAATCAGTAGGGGGGTAAGGAGTGGAGGAAAACTCTGGGTTTTAATCAGTAGGGGGTAAGGAGTGGAGGAACACTCTGGGTTTTAATCAGTAGGAGGTAAGTAGTGGAGGAACTGGTTTTTAATCAGTAGGGGTAAGGAGTGGAGGAACACTCTGGGTTTTAATCAGTAGGGGGTAAGGAGTGGAGGAACACTCTGGGAGTTAATCAATAGGGGTAAGGAGTGGAGGAACACTCTGGGTGTTAATCAGTAGGGGTAAGGAGTGGAGGAACACTCTGGGTTTTAATCAGTAGGAGGTAAGGAGTGGAGGAACTGGTTTTTAATCAGCAGGGGTAAGGAGTGGAGGAACACTCTGGTTTTTAATCAGTAGGAGGTAAGGAGTGGAGGAACACTCTGGGTTTTAATCAGTAGGGGTTAAGGAGTGGAGGAACACTCTGGGTTTTAATCAGTAGGAGGTAAGGAGTGGAGGAACACTCTGGGTTTTAATCAGTAGGGGTAAGGAGTGGAGGAACACTCTGGGTTTTAATCAGTAGGGGTTAAGGAGTGGAGGAAAACTCTGGTTTTAATCAGTAGGGGATAAGACGTGGAGGAAAACTCTGGGTTTTAATCAGTAGGAGGTAAGGAGTGGAGGAACACTCTGGGTTTTAATCAGTAGGGGTAAGGAGTGGAGGAACACTCTGGGTTTTAATCAGTAGGAGGTAAGGAGTGGAGGAACACTCTGGGTTTTAATCAGTAGGGGTTAAGGAGTGGAGGAAAACTCTGGGTTTTAATCAGTAGGGGTAAGAAGTGGAGGAAACTCTGGGTTTTAATCAGTAGGAGGTAAGGAGTGGAGGAACACTCTGGGTTTTAATCAGTAGGGGGTAAGGAGTGGAGGAACACTCTGGGTTTTAATCAGTAGGAGGTAAGGAGTGGAGGAACTGGTTTTTAATCAGCAGGGGGTAAGGAGTGGAGGAAAACTCTGGGTTTTAATCAGTAGGGGGTAAGGAGTGGAGGAAAACTCTGGGTTTTAATCAGTAGGGGGTAAGGAGTGGAGGAACACTCTGGTTTTAATCAGTAGGAGGTAAGGAGTGGAGGAACACTCTGGGTTTTAATCAGTAGGGGGTAAGGAGTGGAGGAACACTCTGGGTTTTAATCAGTAGGAGGTAAGGAGTGGAGGAACTGGTTTTTAATCAGCCGGGGTAAGGAGTGGAGGAAAACTCTGGGTTTTAATCAGTAGGGGTAAGGAGTGGAGGAAAACTCTGGGTTTTAATCAGTAGGGGTAAGGAGTGGAGGAACACTCTGGGTTTTAATCAGTAGGAGGTAAGTAGTGGAGGAACTGGTTTTAATCAGTAGGGGTAGGAGTGGAGGAACACTCTGGGTTTTAATCAGTAGGGGGTAAGGAGTGGAGGAACACTCTGGGTTTTAATCAGTAGGAGGTAAGTAGTGGAGGAACTGGTTTTAATCAGTAGGGGGTAAGGAGTGGAGGAACACTCTGGGTTTTAATCAGTAGGGGTAAGGAGTGGAGGAACACTCTGGGAGTTAATCAGTAGGGGATAAGGAGTGGAGGAACACTCTGGGTGTTAATCAGTAGGGGTTAAGGAATGGAGGAAGTGGTTTTTAATCAGTAGGGGGTAAGGAGTGGAGGAACACTCTGGGTTTTAATCAGTAGGAGGTAAGGAGTGGAGGAACACTCTGGGTTTTAATCAGTAGGAGGTAAGGAGTGGAGGAACACTCTGGGTGTTAATCAGTAGGGGTTAAGGAGTGGAGGAACTGGTTTTTAATCAGTAGGGGGTAAGGAGTGGAGGAACACTCTGGGTTTTAATCAGTAGGAGGTAAGGAGTGGAGGAACTGGTTTTTAATCAGCAGGGGGTAAGGAGTGGAGGAACACTCTGGTTTTTAATCAGTAGGAGGTAAGGAGTGGAGGAACACTCTGGGTTTTAATCAGTAGGGGTTAAGGAGTGGAGGAACACTCTGGGTTTTAATCAGTAGGAGGTAAGGAGTGGAGGAACACTCTGGGTTTTAATCAGTAGGAGGTAAGGAGTGGAGGAACACTCTGGGTTTTAATCAGTCGGGGGTAAGGAGTGGAGGAACACTCTGGGTGTTAATCAGTAGGGGATAAGGAGTGGAGGAACACTCTGGGTGTTAATCAGTAGGGGTTAAGGAGTGGAGGAACTGGTTTTTAATCAGTAGGGGGTAAGGAGTGGAGGAACACTCTGGGTTTTAATCAGTAGGAGGTAAGGAGTGGAGGAACTGGTTTTTAATCAGCAGGGGTAAGGAGTGGAGGAACACTCTGGTTTTAATCAGTAGGAGGTAAGGAGTGGAGGAACACTCTGGGTTTTAATCAGTAGGAGGTAAGTAGTGGAGGAACTGGTTTTTAATCAGTAGGGGTAAGGAGTGGAGGAACACTCTGGGTTTTAATCAGTAGGGGTAAGGAGTGGAGGAACACTCTGGGTTTTAATCAGTAGGAGGTAAGTAGTGGAGGAACTGGTTTTAATCAGTAGGGGGTAAGGAGTGGAGGAACACCCTGGGTTTTAATCAGTAGGGGGTAAGGAGTGGAGGAACACTCTGGGAGTTAATCAGTAGGGGATAAGGAGTGGAGGAACACTCTGGGTGTTAATCAGTAGGGGTTAAGGAATGGAGGAAGTGGTTTTTAATCAGTAGGGGGTAAGGAGTGGAGGAACACTCTGGGTTTTAATCAGTAGGAGGTAAGGAGTGGAGGAACACTCTGGGTTTTAATCAGTAGGAGGTAAGGAGTGGAGGAACACTCTGGGTGTTAATCAGTAGGGGTTAAGGAGTGGAGGAACTGGTTTTTAATCAGTAGGGGGGAGTAAGGTTTTTAATCAGTGGAGGAACACTCTGGGTTTTAATCAGTAGGAGGTAAGGAGTGGAGGAACTGGTTTTTAATCAGCATGGGGTAAGGAGTGGAGGAACACTCTGGTTTTTAATCAGTAGGAGGTAAGGAGTGGAGGAACACTCTGGGTTTTAATCAGTAGGGGTTAAGGAGTGGAGGAACACTCTGGGTTTTAATCAGTAGGAGGTAAGGAGTGGAGGAACACTCTGGGTTTTAATCAGTAGGAGGTAAGGAGTGGAGGAACACTCTGGGTTTTAATCAGTCGGGGTAAGGAGTGGAGGAACACTCTGGGTGTTAATCAGTAGGGGATAAGGAGTGGAGGAACACTCTGGGTGTTAATCAGTAGGGGTTAAGGAGTGGAGGAACTGTTTTTAATCAGTAGGGGGTAAGGAGTGGAGGAACACTCTGGGTTTTAATCAGTAGGAGGTAAGGAGTGGAGGAACTGGTTTTTAATCAGCAGGGGTAAGGAGTGGAGGAACACTCTGGTTTTTAATCAGTAGGAGGTAAGGAGTGGAGGAACACTCTGGGTTTTAATCAGTAGGGGTTAAGGAGTGGAGGAACACTCTGGGTTTTAATCAGTAGGAGGTAAGGAGTGGAGGAACACTCTGGGTTTTAATCAGTAGGGGGTAAGGAGTGGAGGAACACTCTGGGTTTTAATCAGTAGGGGTTAAGGAGTGGAGGAAAACTCCGCGTTTTAATCAGTAGGGGATAAGACGTGGAGGAAAACTCTGGGTTTTAATCAGTAGGAGGTAAGGAGTGGAGGAACACTCTGGGTTTTAATCAGTAGGGGGTAAGGAGTGGAGGAACACTCTGGGTTTTAATCAGTAGGAGGTAAGGAGTGGAGGAACACTCTGGGTTTTAATCAGTAGGGGTTAAGGAGTGGAGGAAAACTCTGGGTTTTAATCAGTAGGGGGTAAGGAGTGAGGAACACTCTGGGTTTTAATCAGTAGGAGGTAAGGAGTGGAGGAACACTCTGGGTTTTAATCAGTAGGGGTTAAGGAGTGGAGGAACACTCCGTTTTAATCAGTAGGGGATAAGAAGTGGAGGAAAACTCTGGGTTTTAATCAGTAGGAGGTAAGGAGGTGGAGGAACACTCTGGGTTTTAATCAGTAGGGGTAAGGAGTGGAGAACACTCTGGGTTTTAATCAGTAGGGGTAAGGAGTGGAGGAACACTCTGGTTTTTAATCAGTAGGAGGTAAGGAGTGGAGGAACACTCTGGGTGTTAATCAGTAGGGGGTAAGGAGTGGAGGAACACTCTGGGTTTTAATCAGTAGGAGGTAAGGAGTGGAGGAACTGGTTTTAATCAGCAGGGGTAAGGAGTGGAAAACTCTGGGTTTTAATCAGTAGGGGGTGGAGGAAAACTCTGGGTTTTAATCAGTAGGGGGTAAGGAGTGGAGGAACACTCTGGGTTTTAATCAGTAGGAGGTAAGTAGTGGAGGAACTGGTTTTTAATCAGTAGGGGGTAAGGAGTGGAGGAACACTCTGGGTTTTAATCAGTAGGGGGTAAGGAGTGGAGGAACACTCTGGGAGTTAATCAGTAGGGGATAAGGAGTGGAGGAACACTCTGGGTGTTAATCAGTAGGGGTTAAGGAATGGAGGAAGTGGTTTTTAATCAGTAGGGGGTAAGGAGTGGAGGAACACTCTGGGTTTTAATCAGTAGGAGGTAAGGAGTGGAGGAACACTCTGGGTTTTAATCAGTAGGAGGTAAGGAGTGGAGGAACACTCTGGGTTTTAATCAGTCGGGGGTAAGGAGTGGAGGAACACTCTGGGTGTTAATCAGTAGGGGATAAGGAGTGGAGGAACACTCTGGGTTTTAATCAGTAGGGGGTAAGGAGTGGAGGAAAACTCTGGGTTTTAATCAGTAGGGGGTAAGGAGTGGAGGAACACTCTGGGTTTTAATCAGTAGGAGGTAAGTAGTGGAGGAACTGGTTTTTAATCAGTAGGGGGTAAGGAGTGGAGGAACACTCTGGGTTTTTTATCAGTAGGAGGTAAGGAGTGGAGGAACACTCTGGGTTTTAATCAGTAGGGGTTAAGGAGTGGAGGAAAACTCTGGGTTTTAATCAGTAGGGGGTAAGGAGTGGAGGAACACTCTGGGTTTTAATCAGTAGGAGGTAAGGAGTGGAGGAACACTCTGGGTTTTAATCAGTAGGGGTTAAGGAGTGGAGGAACACTCCGCGTTTTAATCAGTAGGGGTTAAGGAGTGGAGGAACACTCCGCGTTTTAATCAGTAGTGGGTAAGGAGTGGAGGAACACTCTGGGTTTTAATCAGTAGGAGGTAAGGAGTGGAGGAACACTCTGGGTTTTAATCAGTCGGGGGTAAGGAGTGGAGGAACACTCTGGGTGTTAATCAGTAGGGGATAAGGAGTGGAGGAACACTCTGGGTGTTAATCAGTAGGGGTTAAGGAGTGGAGGAACTGGTTTTTAATCAGTAGGGGGTAAGATGTGGAGGAACTGGTTTTTAATCAGTAGGGGGTAAGGAGTGGAGGAACACTCTGGGTTTTAATCAGTAGGAGGTAAGGAGTGGAGGAACACTCTGGGTTTTAATCAGTAGGAGGTAAGATGTGGAGGAACTGGTTTTTAATCAGTAGGGGGTAAGGAGTGGAGGAACACTCTGGGTTTTAATCAGTAGGGGGTAAGGAGTGGAGGAACACTCTGGGTTTTAATCAGTAGGAGGTAAGGAGTGGAGGAACACTCTGGGTTTTAATCAGTAGGGGTTAAGGAGTGGAGGAAAACTCTGGGTTTTAATCAGTAGGGGGTAAGGAGTGAGGAACACTCTGGGTTTTAATCAGTAGGAGGTAAGGAGTGGAGGAACACTCTGGGTTTTAATCAGTAGGGGTTAAGGAGTGGAGGAACACTCCGCGTTTTAATCAGTAGGGGATAAGAAGTGGAGGAAAACTCTGGGTTTTAATCAGTAGGAGGTAAGGAGTGGAGGAACACTCTGGGTTTTAATCAGTAGGGGGTAAGGAGTGGACGAACACTCTGGGTTTTAATCAGTAGGAGGTAAGGAGTGGAGGAACTGGTTTTTAATCAGCAGGGGGTAAGGAGTGGAGGAAAACTCTGGGTTTTAATCAGTAGGGGGTAAGGAGTGGAGGAAAACTCTGGGTTTTAATCAGTAGGGGGTAAGGAGTGGAGGAACACTCTGGTTTTTAATCAGTAGGAGGTAAGGAGTGGAGGAACACTCTGGGTGTTAATCAGTAGGGGGTAAGGAGTGGAGGAACACTCTGGGTTTTAATCAGTAGGAGGTAAGGAGTGGAGGAACTGGTTTTTAATCAGCAGGGGGTAAGGAGTGGAGGAAAACTCTGGGTTTTAATCAGTAGGGGGTAAGGAGTGGAGGAACACTCTGGGTTTTAATCAGTAGGGGTAAGGAGTGGAGGAACACTCTGGGTTTTAATCAGTAGGAGGTAAGTAGTGGAGGAACTGGTTTTTAATCAGTAGGGGGTAAGGAGTGGAGGAACACTCTGGGTTTTAATCAGTAGGGGGTAAGGGGTGGAGGAACACTCTGGGAGTTAATCAGTAGGGGATAAGGAGTGGAGGAACACTCTGGGTGTTAATCAGTAGGGGTTAAGGAATGGAGGAAGTGGTTTTTAATCAGTAGGGGGTAAGGAGTGGAGGAACACTCTGGGTTTTAATCAGTAGGAGGTAAGGAGTGGAGGAACACTCTGGGTTTTAATCAGTAGGAGGTAAGGAGTGGAGGAACACTCTGGGTTTTAATCAGTCGGGGGTAAGGAGTGGAGGAACACTCTGGGTGTTAATCAGTAGGGGATAAGGATTGGAGGAACACTCTGGGTGTTAATCAGTAGGGGTTAAGGAGTGGAGGAACTGGTTTTTAATCAGTAGGGGGTAAGGAGTGGAGGAACACTCTGGGTTTTAATCAGTAGGAGGTAAGATGTGGAGGAACTGGTTTTTAATCAGTAGGGGGTAAGGAGTGGAGGAACACTCTGGGTTTTAATCAGTAGGGGGTAAGGAGTGGAGGAACACTCTGGGTTTTAATCAGTAGGGGTTAAGGAGTGGAGGAACACTCTGGGTTTTAATCAGTAGGGGGTAAGGAGTGGAGGAACACTCTGGGTTTTAATCAGTAGGGGTTAAGGAGTGGAGGAACACTCTGGGTTTTAATCAGTAGGGGTTAAGGAGTGGAGGAACACTCCGCGTTTTAATCAGTAGGGGTTAAGGAGTGGAGGAACACTCCGCGTTTTAATCAGTAGTGGGTAAGGAGTGGAGGAACACTCTGGGTTTTAATCAGTAGGAGGTAAGGAGTGGAGGAACACTCTGGGTTTTAATCAGTCGGGGGTAAGGAGTGGAGGAACACTCTGGGTGTTAATCAGTAGGGGATAAGGAGTGGAGGAACACTCTGGGTGTTAATCAGTAGGGGTTAAGGAGTGGAGGAACTGGTTTTTAATCAGTAGGGGGTAAGATGTGGAGGAACTGGTTTTTAATCAGTAGGGGGTAAGGAGTGGAGGAACACTCTGGGTTTTAATCAGTAGGAGGTAAGGAGTGGAGGAACACTCTGGGTTTTAATCAGTAGGAGGTAAGATGTGGAGGAACTGGTTTTTAATCAGTAGGGGGTAAGGAGTGGAGGAACACTCTGTGTTTTAATCAGTAGGGGTTAAGGAGTGGAGGAAAACTCTGGGTTTTAATCAGTAGGGGGTAAGGAGTGGAGGAACACTCTGGGTTTTAATCAGTAGGAGGTAAGGAGTGTAGGAACACTCTGGGTTTTAATCAGTAGGGGTTAAGGAGTGGAGGAACACTCCGCGTTTTAATCAGTAGGGGTTAAGGAGTGGAGGAACACTCCGCGTTTTAATCAGTAGTGGGTAAGGAGTGGAGGAACACTCTGGGTTTTAATCAGTAGGAGGTAAGGAGTGGAGGAAAACTCTGGGTTTTAATCAGTAGGAGGTAAGGAGTGGAGGAACACTCTGGGTTTTAATCAGTAGGAGGTAAGGAGTGGAGGAAAACTCTGGGTTTTAATCAGTAGGAGGTAAGGAGTGGAGGAAAACTCTGGGTTTTAATCAGTAGGAGGTAAGGAGTGGAGGAACACTCTGGGTTTTAATCAGTAGGGGGTAAGGAGTGGAGGAACACTCTGGGTTTTAATCAGTAGGAGGTAAGGGAGGAACTGGTTTTAATCAGGAGGGGGTAAGGAGGAAAACTCTGGGTTTTAATCAGTAGGAGGTAAGGAGTGGAGGAACACTCTGGGTTTTAATCAGTAGGGGGTAAGGAGTGGACGAACACTCTGGGTTTTAATCAGTAGGAGGTAAGGAGTGGAGGAACTGGTTTTTAATCAGGAGGGGGTAAGGAGTGGAGGAAAACTCTGGGTTTTAATCAGTAGGGGGTAAGGAGTGGAGGAAAACTCTGGGTTTTAATCAGTAGGGGGTAAGGAGTGGAGGAACACTCTGGGTTTTAATCAGTAGGGGGTAAGTAGTGGAGGAACACTCTGGGTTTTAATCAGTAGGAGGTAAGGAGTGGAGGAACACTCTGGGTTTTAATCAGTAGGGGGTAAGGAGTGGAGGAACACTCTGGGAGTTAATCAATAGGGGGTAAGGAGTGGAGGAACACTCTGGGTGTTAATCAGCAGGGGGTAAGGAGTGGAGGAACACTCTGGGTTTTAATCAGTAGGAGGTAAGGAGTGGAGGAACACTCTGGGTGTTAATCAGCAGGGGGTAAGGAGTGGAGGAACACTCTGGTTTTTAATCAGTAGGAGGTAAGGAGTGGAGGAACACTCTGGGTGTTAATCAGTAGGGGATAAGGAGTGGAGGAACACTCTGGGTGTTAATCAGTAGGGGTTAAGGAATGGAGGAAGTGGTTTTTAATCAGTAGGGGGTAAGGAGTGGAGGAACACTCTGGGTTTTAATCAGTAGGAGGTAAGGAGTGGAGGAACACTCTGGGTTTTAATCAGTAGGAGGTAAGGAGTGGAGGAACACTCTGGGTTTTAATCAGTAGGGGGTAAGGAGTGGAGGAACACTCTGGGTTTTAATCAGTAGGGGATAAGGATTGGAGGAACACTCTGGGTGTTAATCAGTAGGGGTTAAGGAGTGGAGGAACTGGTTTTAATCAGTAGGGGGTAAGGAGTGGAGGAACACTCTGGGTTTTAATCAGTAGGGGTTAAGGAGTGGAGGAACACTCTGGGTTTTAATCAGTAGGGGGTAAGGAGTGGAGGAACACTCTGGGTTTTAATCAGTAGGGGTTAAGGAGTGGAGGAACACTCTGGGTTTTAATCAGTAGGGAGTAAGGAGTGGAGGAACACTCTGGGTTTTAATCAGTAGGGTGTAAGGAGTGGAGGAACACTCTGGGTTTTAATCAGTAGGGGGTAAGGAGTGGAGGAACACTCTGGGTTTTAATCAGTAGGGGGTAAGGAGTGGAGGAACACTCTGGGTTTTAATCAGTAGGGGGTAAGGAGTGAAGGAACTGGTTTGTAATCCTGGACAAAGTGGAAGAAAAGCAGCACTGCTTAACAGAGCCACACAGGCCTGTTATTAATGTATTAATGAATCAGGAAGGTTAAAGAATGTAAATTGGAAACTATTACATAAATAAAATACAAGTGGATGAGTTATTACAGTGCTATAGATGCTTAATAATATCTTTATAGTTGTGTAAGTATAGGTGTAGAGAACAGACATAATCTATAGTTGTCACTGATAATGTAACGTACAGGAAGTTCTCCTGATACTGGAATACCTCACCTTCAAGTGTCGCATTACCTCCGGAGAGAATTTTCTATGGTCATGGTCACGGCCATGTAAATTACCCATTAAGCCGACACCGTGACCGCTCTCAACTGGACTTTGTGCAAACTGGAAACTGCATATTCTGGGGCCACATTTATTTTAGCTGAGGACTTTAATAAATATAATCTGAGGAAAACAGCTTCTATCTGCAGGCCATTAGACTGTTAAATAGTGATTGGAAGTTCATTATTTGACTAGGCTACATGTATTTGACATTGTGTTGTTATTTTGCTGAGCACTAGAAGGTTTCATTTTATTTTTGGCAGTGAAACGAGGCTACTCAGGAAAGAAAAAAACTTCACTCAATTGTATAGCCTTGTTGCGAAATGTAAATGTACTATTTTTAATGTGAATCACATTTTTATTTGGCGTACCCCCGGTTTGGGAATATCTGCTTCAGTGCCTTGTTTCATACGGGATGCATGTTTTGGAATATTATTATTCTGTATATTTGTATTCTCATTCTCAAACTTGTATGCCATCTGTAAACATGAATACAATTGTTCAATTATGAGCTTAGTTGCTTTAGCCACGGAAAAAGGCAGGTACCTTTCCGTTAGCCATGATTAGCTGAGATAACTGATGGGCTTGACATGCCGAGAGATTAGTTCAGATTAATCGCATGCTTCTGTCTAAAACATGAGCTGCTCAGTATATGTAGATAATCCTTACTAAATATTTTGAAAGATATCACAAAAAATGACATAAATGTTGCTAATGCTCGGAGGGCCAGGGTCCAGGTGGAGAGTGAGACCCGGTTGCCTGGAGATAGGACAGGCATCTCACTGCGTTGGCGGTCGGCCTGTTCCTTATGCCGACGCACGGCCCGCTGGAGACGAATTTGTGCAGGGTTATAGGTCTCCTCAGCACCACGAAACCACTCATCCACCGCAAGGGCCTCGGTCTCGCTCAGATGCCAAGGTGCCAAGGCTGGCTGATATCCCAACACACACTGGAAAGGAGGGATGTCAGTGGAGGGGTGGCGGAGGGAATTCTGCCACCCTTCCAATGTAGAAAATCCACCTACTCCCCTGGCCGGTCCCGACAGTAACACCTCAGGAACCTGCCCACCTCCTGATTGACCCTCTCCACCTGTCCATTAGCTTTAGGATGGTACCCGGAGGTGAAACTGACCGTGACCCCCAGGGGTTCCAGGAACGCTTTCCATACGCGTGTGGTGAACTGAGGGCCCTGATCTGACACAATGTCCTCGGGATCCCGTAGTGCAGGAAGACCTGTGTAAAATTGCCTCAGGGGTTTGCATGGCCGACTTGCCCAGGCAGAGGAAGGAGGCGACAAGCTTTGGAAAACCAGTCCACGACGACGAGTACAGTGGTTTCCCCTGGGATGGGGGAAGGTCAGAGACAAAGTCCAATCACAGCAAAAGGTGGCGCTACAAAGTATTAACTTAAGGGGGCTGAATAATTTTGCACGCCCAATTTTTCAGTTTTTGATTTGTTAAAAAAGTTTGAAATATCCAATAAATGTCGTTCCACTTCATGATTGTGTCCCACTTGTTGTTGATTCTTCACAAAAAAATACAGTTTTATATCTTTATGTTTGAACCCCTGAAATGTGGCAAAAGGTCGCAAAGTTCAAGGGGGTCGAATACTTTCGCAAGGCACTGTATATTATTTCTATCATTCATGTTCCACCATTCATCAATGAATTTCGGTCTGGATGGCTAATTAGGGGGACTTTTCTCCACTTCTCCCAGAATGACATCCTCCATATCAGCCTTTTTTCTACAGGTGACCTAACTCCAGACTCTGATGGGGAGCTTGGTACCCTGGGCCACTTGTGTGTTTGTTGATTCCGAATTGTTTGAATGAAGGCCAGCACTGCCTTCTTTTGTATTCCACATAGACTTGCACTGCATTCAGGGTCCCTTATTATCCTTAGAGTTTTCTATTGGATTATGATTGTCACTGGTCTCAGCAGCCACTTTCCCAAATTCAATTTTTGCAATTTTTCCATGTATTATAATTATTTTTCTTAGAATGAGAGGTCTTGGATGGAGACTCTGACTCACCAGGTACCAACTCCAATGAATCATTCACTTCGTCTTTGTCCTTGGGAGCTGAGAAATTATGCTCTACAACCTCAGTCTCACTTTCTGTCAGTTCGGCTGAGATATGTGATACGTCTGCCCTACTCACGGGGACAGGATTGTTGTCCTGCACCTCGTGTGAAAATGTTTCCTCTATGCACCTTAAGTTGTCCAGTGTAGTAGGACTGTACTCTACCATCTCCTGACCCCCTCTAGTGTGGGATTGTGTCATTAAGTTGTCCAGTGTAGTAGGACTGTACTCTACCATCTCCTGACCCCCTCTAGTGTGGGATTGTGTCATTA
This sequence comes from Oncorhynchus keta, assembly GCF_023373465.1. Lineage (NCBI taxonomy): Eukaryota > Metazoa > Chordata > Actinopteri > Salmoniformes > Salmonidae > Oncorhynchus > Oncorhynchus keta. Next base: position 14,532,791 of record NC_068439.1, on the reverse strand, counting down.
AGTTGTCCAGTGTAGTAGGACTGTACTCTAGCATCTCCTGACCCCCTCTAGAGTGGGATTGTGTCATTAAGTTGTCCAGTGTAGTAGGACTGTACTCTAGCATCTCCTGACCCCCTCTAGTGTGGGATTGTGTCATTAAGTTGTCCAGTATAGTAGGACTGTACTCTAGCATCTCCTGACCCCCTCAAGTGTAGGATTGTGTCAGCCAGGCCTATCTAAGTGCAGGGCCTTGTCCACCATAAAATACGTTGATCCAGTGAATGTCCATCTTTACACAACATGTTATGGGAGTGATGGGTGCTGCTTCAACATCCACAAAACGATCTCTATTGGAGCAGTTTGTATGTTGAACCTTGTATATTATCATGCACCTCATCACTCTCCCCACCAGCTTACATCCAGTTTAACCAGAAACTCAGTCACATCACCATCATCTGCTGATTCAGATATTTCTTTAATTGTAACTTGAATTGAGTTCTGGTCAGCCACGCATGACTTCAAACTGAACAGATTATTCTCTGAACACAACATGTTTTCCTCTGACTGGTTTTCCTCTGATAAGAAGCTTTGCCCTTGCTTCCTTACTTAGAAGGTATATACACCAAAATGCATGTAATCTCTGTTCTCACCTCGAGTTGTTTGGATGAATTTCATGTATGAGACTGTGGTCCTCTTCCTTAATGGGGTTTGCTATGGCTTCCTCCTTTGACAGGATTTCTCCATTGGGGCATTTCGTCCCACAACCTTACTCCAGGTCTGATTTTCCTTGACATCAGTTTTCACAACGTTGAAAAAACTACAGCAGCCATTTTAATTGTAGTGTTAATGTTGATAGTACTTCTTACTGAATAATTGATGGATGGTTGATCCTCAAATAGATACTTGCTGAATTCAGTGAAGCTTCTTAGTTGGGCTGAATACTTAGACAAAAGGAGATAACAAAACATAACAAAACAAAATATGCCTACATTTTCCAGACCATCTGTCGATAAATCCAAAAAAATAAACAAAAAAACTAAACTGTTTAAGACAGCAATTTAAACAAAAAGGCATTCAGTAATTAACCTGCCCACACTCATGTAACAAAATAAAGTTAGATCTTATTTGATGTAGTGTGTGTTTACCCCAGTGACGGTATTGTGAAGAACAACATGACCTACACCAAAGTCAAATTAGGTTATAACGTTAGGCCAACGAGACATTGTCCAAGTTCTAGAAATCTCTGGTAGAATCACCTGCTTTGATTGCATCGCACTCACAACCGTAAGCTATTTGCTGTAATTAGTTTGCAATTAACTTGTAAATAATGATCTTGTTGTGAGTTAATTGTCCTGTAATAACAAATACAAATGATCCAAAGTTAATCTTTGTGATTTGGTCATTATTTGAACTGTCTAGCCAGCTGACTTAAGGTTAGCTAGCTAAGAAGCTAGTAATGAACCAAAACATTGTTTAGAAGTTGCTTTTAGTTGCCTGGTTATCTAGATTAACATATACTAAATCGATTTTTAAACGGATGTGTTTATTGTTGGTAAAATACACCAGTTATACTATTTTGGACCACCAGGCTGCTGTCGTTTTTGTGTTTATTCTTTTTCATAACAATAAAGACAAGTTTGATTTCAGACGACAATAGAATGTTCATGATGTCACTGCAACAACAGTCTACATACATGTTGATAGACGTAGTATAAACCAGCCTTCAGTCCTGAACTCTTTGGTTGTTTACTAAACTACTGTACTCCCTCTGTTTAGCACATGGCCTCACATGTGAATCCTTAAGGAGATGGGCGGGGCTAAGAGAGTGTGAATGATGTCACTGCAACAACAGTCTACATACATGTTGATAGACGTAGTATAAACCAGCCTTCAGTCCTGAACTCTTTGGTTGTTTACTACACTACTGTACTCCCTCTGTTTAGCACATGGCCTCACATGTGAATCCTTAAGGAGATGGGTGGGGCTAAGAGAGTGTGAATGATGCTGAATGGGTGAAGACAAAGAAGAGCTCTCCAGGTGTACCAAAGCATTCAAGGGCCATTTAAAGAAAAAAGATAAACTTTCAAAGCAGAATTACTTTCCCATTGTTTCTCATCTGTATAGTATGATATACCATTTTAACTTTGAGATTATGGAGTATTTTTGTGTAGATCACTGGCAAAATGCACAACAGAATCCATTGTGATGCAACAAAATGTGAACAAATCCAAGGGGGGTGAAAACGTTTGATACCCACTGTATTGTCCTTCTTTTGATACACACATCTGATACACACATCTGATACACACATCTGATACACACATCTGATACACACATCTGATACACACATCTGATACACACATCTCTTCTTCTATGAAGTGCTGCCTCTCTCTTCTCATACCCCACTTTTTAAAAACATTTTGTTTGCTGTATCTCTCATTAGCTACAATACCCGTAGAGTACGACCTTTCCTCACACAGGAAGTGGCGCAGGTCCTAATCCATGCACTATCGTATCCCGCAGACTACTGCAGCTCTCTGTTGGCTGGGTTTGCTGCTTGTGCCATTAAACAAATTTATCCTGAATGCCGCAGCTCGCCTGATGTTCAATCTTCATAAGTTTTCCCATGTCATCCTGCCCCTCAGCACACTCCACTGGCTTCCAGTCAAAGCTCGCATCATCTTCAAGGCTATGGTGCTTGCCAACAGAGCAGCACGGGGAACTGCACCTCCTTACCTCCAGGCTATGTTCAAACCCTACATCCCAACCCGAGCTCTCCGTTCCGCCACATTATGTGGGGATGTTGTTATTATATTGTTTGGAGCATATTCAGTGTAACTTTATTGATTTATTAGTACACAGTCTACTATTCCGTTAGTCACTACCTCAACCAATACTTTTGCATGTGTGTCTGCTCAATCTTTTTACATGAACACGAAGGTAGACAGGAAATGAAATAAACATGCAGACATGGACATAGTTACTATGACAGTTGCAGTAAAAATGAGAAGTTTTGCAAAAAGACAAAGAGACAAGTAAACAGATAGATGGACACGGAGGTGGACAGACAGAAACTGACAGGTAGACACCCCGCTTGGGATTGGGGCCATTCTTAGTGACAGTTGGAGAGAATTGACTGACTTAAGTGAATTGTGGCATCCATCTTGTCACCTGTCAGTGCAATGGAAATGTTTTGATATACTGAAGGAAAAGAAAAAGGACGAGGAGGAAAAAGAGAGAGAAAAAGAAGAGAACGAATGTAGAACGTGTTTAACTATCATACTGTATGTGGGTGTCTCTCTCGACTGAGACGAGGACAATGCTCATTTCCATTCCCCTTGAACCTGAGGCCGAGGTTTTATTCAGTTTTGCGTCAAATCCGGGATGGTGTGCGTACGTCCATCTGTGTGTGGGATGAGTTTAG
>NC_068439.1:14504388-14524388 GCF_023373465.1 Oncorhynchus keta | reverse complement strand
TCCCCTAAGTTTATTCATTTGTTTTGCTCCTTTGCACCCCAGTATTTCTACTTTGCACATTCATCTACTGTCAAATCTACCATTTCAGTGTTTTAATTGGTATATTGTATTTACTTCGCCACCATGGCCTATTTATCGCCTTTACCTCCCTTATCTCACCTCATTTGCTCACATTGTATATAGACTTATTTTTTCTACTGTATTATTGACTGTATGTTTGTTTTACTCAATGTGTAACTATGTGTTGTTGTATGTGTCGAACTGCTTTGCTTTATCTTAGCCAGGTCGCAATTGTAAATGAGAACTTGTTCTCAACTTGCCTACCTGGTTAAATAAAGGTGAATAAAAACAATTAAAAAATACAATTGGCCGGCCTTGTTCCAAGAACTCCTAGAACTCCTGGGATTCTGTGTGCCTGTCTCTTCCAATCAGCTGTTTGCCCGAGGGCTGAAACACAATAAATACCATCTAATAATTAAATGAGTCTTCTTATCAGACATGCTTTGGGGAGACACTTGAGAGACAGAGATAAAGAAACTGAGAAAAGGAGAGAGAGAGAGTGTGTGTAAGTGACTGAGTGAGAGAGAGAGAGAGAGAGAAAGAGAGAGAAAGGCCCAATAAGTTGGTTTAAACGTTGATATATTCCTTTAGTTTTGTAGGTGTCTCTAGGTTTCTAGCCACTCAAGGGATGTTCGTTTTATCACAGTGCTGTAGGCTTGGCAGACATGACGTGTGAGTATGGCCTGCGGGTAAGATCACACAGGGCAGGTGTAGCGACAGATCGGGGGCAGGGGGCTAGTCACTAGTGGCTGTTAGCCCACATAGACAGACTGGAGCCAGCTAGCGTTAGGTAGCGTAGCGCTAGCTGAAGGCACTGAATGTGACAGGGAGGATAAATAGACAATGATGACACCTGTGTGATAGCAAATCCAGTAAGATTATTTTATTTATTTATTTAACCGATGCTGGGCCAATTGTGTGCCACCCAATGGGACTCCCAATCATGGCTGGTTTTGATACAGCCTGGAATCAAACCAGCGTCTGTAGTGATGCCTCTAGCACTGAGATGCGGTGCCTTAGACCGCTGCACCACTCAGGAGCAAATCTTCCAGCATTATCTTCCATAGCTCCTATTATAATTACGTTCTCACACACACACACACACACACACACACACACACACACACACACACACACACACACACACACACACACACACACACACACACACACACACACACACACACACACACACACACACACGTTGGACAAAACACATGGTAGACAAACATGTACAGCAGTCATCCATGGCTAATATTTTACATACCTACACAGTTTTATACACACACAGGTAAAGACATTCTGAATAGACCCATAGGAACAACCAGAATATGTATCTTTTCATTTGTTTATGTCTATTAATATATTGGGTCGTTATACCATTAATCTATCTTTACTTGTGTATGTGTGTTTCTGCTAGTCTTTTATGCTAATGCAAGTCTGTCTGAGGAAAATGCTAAATTCTGTGCATGTCTCATTCAAATGATGCAAGACAACAGCAGTCATGGCACTCCATCCATTTCAATATCAGTGCTGGAATTCGAGCTGGAATTCGAGCCCAGAATTAGAGCCCGGAATTAGAGCTGGAACTAGAGCCCGGAATTAGAGCCCGGAATTAGAGCTTGGGAAAATCAGTATGCTTCGTCCAGAGAGAAATAGCTACACAAGAAGTAATGAGTACCTGTCAAGGTCGTAATTGAAGTCATTACGTGTTTTAACATATACACAGCTTCAACACACTGATTCCTTCTCCGATTCCTGAGTAACGAGTACTGTTCATGAAAACAGACAAGGGATATCTTCACCGAAAACCAGAATTTACTTACGTATTGTTGTGACGTTATATTAGTTAATGTGACGATTGTTGTTCATCTAATGATTACAAGTTTCTAATTGCGTAGACAAAACACATTATAGGCTATTGATTAGAACTTAGTATAAAGGACCAACACACTATGGCGTGTTACCCAACATGGGGATTTCAAAGAGAGAGTAAAAGAAAGTACACGAGAGAAATATACATTTGAGTGAATTTGTCAGCTATGCTATTCTAACCCTAGCCTTGCCCCAAACTGCTGCTCTTATTGGTCAGAATATAAGGATGTAATTATGTGGGGAAGACCTCCAAGGATTCTCTGTGTGGACTGTTCAGGGTACCGTTCAAACTGCTGGGTGACGCACTTCTCCTGCGCACCTTTCTGATCGTCCTCCCAATGTCAGTGTCCTTTTGGCATAGGAGTCTGTTCCCTCACCCTTTGCTCTGGAAGGGGTTTTCTGAGGACAGACAGCTCTGTAGTTCAGAGCTCACAGCGTTGGAATGAAACAGTGTAGATACCATGATTCGATGGGAGATGGAGGCAAGGTGGTTCGACTTGAACATTAGCATTGGGCAGATGAGGGCAACTTTAGTCCTGGAGGGTCTTGGGGTAAGCAGATTGTTTCCTCATCTTTGTCCTAACCCACCTGATTGAACTAACCAGTCTTGATTTTAAAATCAGACAACACAGTTGAATCATATTCATCAATTATGGTCTGGAACAAATGCATGCACAAGCCACATCTTCTGATCTAGGGTTCACCCATTAACAAGCAGTTTGGAGTGTAACAAAGGTCTTTTAAAAGTGCCGTGACCAAACAGATCTCACTTTCAGTATCGAACAGGAGGGAGAGGAGGGTGAACAATAAAAGAGGAAGACAAAGAGAGAAGGTATTGAGCAGGAAGGTATTGACTCCTCCAGTGATCTGCACTCACACCTTCACACCTAACAATTAAACCCATACTTCACTTCCTGGAACAGGTCACAATTCTCATTACACCTCGATCCATTCATAACTTTCACTAGACCCAGATCCATTCATAACTTTCACTAGACCCAGATCCATTCATAACTTTTACTAGACCCAGATCCATTCATAACTTTCACTAGACCCAGATCCATTCATAACTTTCACTAGACCCAGATCCATTCATAACTTTCACTAGACCCAGATCCATTCATAACTTTCACTAGACCCAGATCCATTCATAACTTTCACTAGACCCAGATCCATTCATAACTTTCACTAGACCCAGATCCATTCATAACTTTCACTAGACCCAGATCCATTCATAACTTTCACTAGACCCAGATCCATTCATAACTTTCACTAGACCCAGATCCATTCATAACTTTCACTAGACCCAGATCCATTCATAACTTTCACTCGACCCAGATCCATTCATAACTTTCACTAGACCCAGATCCATTCATAACTTTCACTAGACCCAGATCCATTCATAACTTTCACTAGACCCAGATCCATTCATAACTTTCACTAGACCCAGATCCATTCAGAACTTTCACTAGATCCAGATCCATTCATAACTTTCACTAGATCCAGATCCATTCATAACTTTCACTAGATAACTTTCCATTCTCACTACCTTTCTCACTGTCTCTCTCCAGTTCTCACCTTCTCTCTCACTGTCTCTCTCCCATTCTCACTACCTTTTCCACGGTCTCTCTCCATTTCTCACGATCTCCCTCACTGTCTCTCTCTCCCATTCTCATTACCTCTCTCACTGTCTCTCTCCAGTTCTCACCTTCTCTCTCACTGTCTCTCTCTCCCATTCTCATTACCTATCTCACTGTCTCTCTCCCATTCTCATGACCTTTCTCACTGCCTCTCTCCTGTTCTCATTACCTTTCACAGTGTCTCTCTCCTGTTCTCACTACCTTTCAAAGTGTCTCTCTCCTGTTCTCACGACATTTCACAGTGTCTCTCTCCTGTTCACATTACCTTTCACAGTGTATCTCTCCTGTTCTCACGACCTTTCACAGAGTCTCTCTCCTGTTCTCACGACCTTTCACAGTGTCTCTCTCCTGTTCTCACAACCTTTCACAGTCTCCTGTTCTCACTACCTTTCACAGTGTCTCTCTCCTGTTCTCACTACCTTTCACAGTGTCTCTCTCCTGTTCTCACGACCTTTCACAGTGTCTCTCTCCTGTTCTCACGACCTTTCACAGTGTCTCTCTCCTGTTCTCACTACCTTTCACAGTGTCTCTCTCCTGTTCTCACTTCTTTTCACAGTGTCTCTCTCCTGTTCTCACTACCTTTCACAGTGTCTCTCTCCTGTTCTCACTTATTTTCACAGTGTCTCTCTCACTGCCCACAACTCTGCTTCAGTCTCCTGTCCTCTGCCCACTACTCTGCTTCAGTCTCCTGTCCTCTGCCCACTACTCTGCTTCAGTCTCCTGTCCTCTGCCCACTACTCTGCTTCAGTCTCCTGTCCTCTGCCCACTACTCTGCTTCAGTCTCCTGTCCTCTGCCCACTACTCTGCTTCAGTCTCCTGTCCTCTGCCCACTACTATGCTTCAGTCTCCTGTCCTCTGCCCACTACTCTGTTTCAGTCTCCTGTCCTCTGCCCCCTACTCTGCTTCTCTATGGTCCTCGTCATGGGCTGAGGTCCGGCTCTCTATGGTCCTCGTCATGTGCTGAGGTCCGGCTCTCTATGGTCCTCGTCATGGGTTGAGGTCTAGCTCTCTATGGTCCTCGTCATGGGCTGAGGTCTAGCTCTCTATGGTCCTCGTCATGTGCTGAGGTCTAGCTCTCTATGGTCCTCGTCATGGGCTGAGGTCTAGCTCTCTATGGTCCTCGTCATGTGCTGAGGTCTAGCTCTCTATGGTCCTCGTCATGGGCTGAGGTCTAGCTCTCTATGGTCCTCGTCATGAGCTGAGGTCTAGATCTCTATGGTCCTCGTCATGTGCTGAGGTCTGGCTCTCTATGGTCCTCGTCATGTGCTGAGGTCTAGCTCTCTATGGTCCTCGTCATGGGCTGAGGTCTAGCTCTCTATGGTCCTCGTCATGGGTTGAGGTCTGGCTCTCTATGGTCCTCGTCATGGGCTGAGGTCTGGCTCTCTATGGTCCTCGTCATGGGCTGAGGTCTGGCTCTCTATGGTCCTCGTCATGGGCTGAGGTCTGGCTCTCTATGGTCCTCGTCATGGGCTGAGGTCTGGCTCTCTATGGTCCTCGTCATGGGCTGAGGTCTGGCTCTCTATGGTCCTCGTCATGGGCTGAGGTCTGGCTCTCTATGGTCCTCGTCATGGGTTGAGGTCTGGCTCTCTATGGTCCTCGTCATGGGCTGAGGTCTGGCTCTCTATGGTCCTCGTCATGGGCTGAGGTCTGGCTCTCTATGGTCCTCATCATGGGCTGAAGTCTGGCTCTCTATGGTCCTCGACATGGGCTGAGGTCTGGCGCTGGCAACCTGAGAGGACTTGGCAGCAGAGAGCGGCTGCATCTCAGTCATAATACACTGCTTCTCTGACTGAGGAGGGAGAACAGGGGGTTTGGGAAACGGGGATATATAGTCAGCTGTAATTAACTGAATGCATTCAACCAAACTGTGTCTTCTGCATTTAGGTACTGGGGTGGGGCTTCCTTAATCGACATCTACGTCATCGGTGTCCAGGGAGCAGTTGTTGTAACTGCCTTGCTTGCTACCCGCAGTATGGGAAGTGTTGTATTAGCGAGATGAGGGGTAGAGGAAGAGGGTTGTGTTAGAGAGATGAGTGGTAGAGGAAGAGGGTTGTGTTAGAGAGATGAGGGGTAGAGGAAGAGGGTTGTGTTAGAGAGATGAGTGGTAGAGGAAGAGGGTTGTGTTAGAGAGATGAGGGGTAGAGGAAGAGGGTTGTGTTAGAGAGATGAGTGGTAGAGGAAGGGGGTTGTGTTAGAGAGATGAGGGGTAGAGGAAGAGGGTTGTGTTAGAGAGATGAGGGGTAGAGGAAGAGGGTTGTGTTAGAGAGATGAGTGGTAGAGGAAGAGGGTTGTGTTAGAGAGATGAGGGGTAGAGGAAGAGGGTTGTGTTAGAGAGATGAGTGGTAGAGGAAGAGGGTTGTGTTAGAGAGATGAGGGGTAGAGGAAGAGGGTTGTGTTAGAGAGATGAGGGGTAGAGGAAGAGGGTTGTGTTTGAGAGATGAGGGGTAGAGGAAGAGGGTTGTATTAGAGAGATGAGGGGTAGAGGAAGAGGGTTGTGTTAGAGAGATGAGGGGTAGAGGAAGAGGGTTGTGTTAGAGAGATGAGGGGTAGAGGGTTGTAATAGAGAGATGAGGGGTAGAGGGTTGTATTAGAGAGATGAGGAGTAGAGGAAGAGGGTTGTATCAGAGAGATGAGGGTAGAGGTAGAGGGTTGTATTAGAGAGATGAGGCATAGAGGGTTGTATCAGAGAGATGAGGGGTAGAGGCTTGTATCAGAGAGATGAGGGGTAGAGGGTTATATCAGAGAGATGATGGGTAGAGGTTTGTGTTAGAGAGATGAGGGGTAGAGGGTTGTATTAGAGATATGAGGTGTAGACGGTTGTATTAGAGATATGAGGGGTAGACGGTTGTATCAGAGAGATGGGGGGTAGAGGGTTGTATTAGAGAGATGAGGGGTAGAGGGTTGTGTTAGGGAGAGGGGCAACAAGGGGTCTCGCTGACTCAGTAGTTAAGCCCCAGGAGACCAAGAGTTAGCAAGTCATGACTAAACAAACAACAGCTTACAGAGCTCTCTGAGCCGACATGTCAGAGTGGATGAGATAAACAGAGGGGGGAGAGGAAGAGAGAGGGAGAGGAGGAGGGAAGGAAGGAGAGTGAGAGAGAGAGAGAGAGAGAGAGAGAGAGAGAGAGAGAGAGGGATAGAAAGGGAGAGAAAGAGAGAGGGCCAGTGAGAGGGAGGGAGAAAGGAAGCAGAAAACAGTAATGACGATGATGACGGTGATGAAGGTGATGTTGATGCCTGTTTAATGGAAGGAGGAGAACAATGAAGCCATTCAATATAAATTAAATGATCCTGTCAATCAAATGTAAGAATGAATACAAATCAAAATCATCTTAAAAGACAAAGTTCTAACAACACATTTGATCTGATCCTTCTTCTCTGTCCACTAATCCTCTTTCTCCCTCTCCTCCTCCATCAATACCTCTCTCCAACCCCTCCCTCCCTCGCTCTCCCTCCGTCCCTCTTCTCTAATTCGAGTCCCTGTAGTGGGGCTCCATGCATTTGTCTCAGTCAGGCTGTGGTCCAGCTGTGCAATGCCCAGGATCTAATCCCCTGGCTGGGCCTGAGAAACAGGGGGCTTAGGGGGCACATAGAGCTGAGCCTCGAGGGCTTACGGGCTGAATTTAATGCAATCATTCACTCTGCCTGACCCGCTGTCACTGAGCCCTGGCCTGGGTGACTGACATGGAACATCAGCCTCTTTCAGTTTCATCTGCTTATTTTCTCTAAGTGTCGGACTCTGACTCACAGCCTCTTCTCGCTGTCCGCCTGTCTCTCTGTCTCCTAGACCCTCTGTGTCTCACAACTTCTTCCTTTGTTAGTCTTGGTTGTGTTTGTGTTTGTGCTTGTGTGTGTGAGTCTAGATACTCTTTAGAGTACACACAGGGAAGCAGTGAGGCTAACCAGGCTAACAGGGCACTGGGGGTAATTGAGTGTAAGGCTGCTAAAAACCCCATGGAGTGGAGGAGAGGAGAGAGGGAAGGTGAGAAAAATGAAAATAATGTCAGTTCTTCACCATCTCTTAGGTGTGCTCCGAAAGGTCAAGTAGAACCTCTGACACAAAAACAGTGTGTGTGTGTGTGTGTGTGTGTGTGTGTGTGTGTGTGTGTGTGTGTGTGTGTGTGTGTGTGTGTGTGTGTGTGTGTGTGTGTGTGTGTGTGTGTGTGTGTGTAAAATATAGAGAGGGCTACCAATACAAATCAAATCAAATTAAAGTGTATTTGTCAAGTGCGCCGAATACAACAGGTGTAGGTAGACCTTACAGTGAAATGCTTACTTACAGGCTCTAACCAATGGTGCGAAAGAAAAAGGTGTGTGTGTGTGTGTGTGTGTGTGTGTGTGTGTGTGTGTGTGTGTGTGTGTGTGTGTGTGTGTGTGTGTGTGTGTGTGTGTGTGTGTGTGTGTGTGTGTGTGTGTGTGTGTGTGTATGTAGTAGAAATAAAACAACAGTAAAAATAATTTAGAAAATAACAGTATTAAGTCTATATACAGACACCTGTTAGTCAGGCTTATTGAGGTAGTATGTACATGTAGGTATCGTTGAAGTGACTATACATATATGATGAACAGAGAGTAGCAGTAGAGTAAAAGAGGGGTCTGGGGGGAGGCACACAATGCAGATAGTCCGGTTAGCCAATGTGCGGGAGCACCAGTTAGTCAGGCTGAATGAGGTAGTATGTACATGAATATATAGTTAAAGTGACTATGCATATAAGATAAACAGAGAGTAGCAGCAGCGTAAAATCGGGAGAAAGGGAGCTTTTTGGAGAGATATATAGTATTTAATATCAAAACCCAAACATTACTGAGGATAATAGTGGACGATATTGCCACTCCTATTTGCCACATCTTCAATTTAAGCCTACTAGAGAGTGTGTGTCCCCATGCCTGGAGGGAAGCAAACCTTATTCCCCTACCTAAGAATAGTAAAGCCCCTTTACTGGCTCAAATAGCCGACTAATCAGCCTGTTGCCAACCCTTAGTTCTGGAAAAATTGTGTTCGACCAGATACAATGCTATTTTACAGTCAACAAATGATCACCATACTTTCAGCACACTTATAGGGAAGGACCATCATGACTAATGATTGGCTGAGAGAAATTGATGAAACAATATTGTGGGTACTGTTTTGTTAAATTTCAGTGCAGCTCTTGACATTATCGATCATAATGCTGGAAATAAGTATGTTATGGCCCTGCTATATTGTGGATGAAGAATTACCCGTCTAACAGAACACTGAAGTCGTCAGACCCCTTCACGTTTTCAAAAAGTTCTTACATTCAGCCTTATTTCCTCATCAAACTATTTTTGCAAGTTTATAAAAAATATAAAAAATATTTAAAAATAATGTTCACATAAGTATTGCGACCCTTTTCTACGAGACTCGAACTGAGACTCGAACTCGAACTCAGGTGCAACCATTTGTTTCCATTGATCATCCTTCAGATGTTTCTACAACTTGATTGGAGTCCACCTGTGATAAATTAAATTGATTGAACACACCTGTCTATATAACGTCCCACAGTTGACAGTGCGTGTCAGAGCAAAAAGCAAGCCATGAGGTTGAAGGAATTGTCATTAGAGCTCCGAGACAGGATCGTGGGGTATTGTACCAAAACATCTCTGCAAAAACACAGTGGCCTCCATCATTCTTAAATGAAAGAAGTTTGGGACTATCAAGAATCTTCCTAGAGATATCGGAGGGGAATGGCTTTGGTCAAGGAGGTGACCAAGAACCCGATGGTCACTCTGACAGAGCTCCAGTGTTCATCTTCCAGAAGGACAACCATCTCTGCAGCACCTTATGGTAGAGTGGCCAGATGGAAGCCACTCCTCAGTAAATGGAGTGGCTTCCTCCTCTGCTTGGGTTTGCCAAAAGGCACCTAAAGGACGCTCAGACCATGACAAACAAGATTCTCTGGTCTGATGAAACCAAGACTGAACTTTTTGGCCTGAATCCCAAGTGTCACGTCTGGAGGAAACTAGGCACCATCCCTAAGTTGAAGCACGGTGGTGGCAGCATCAGTCTGTGGGGTTGTTTTTCAGTAGTAGGGACTAGGAGACTAGTCAGGATCGAAGGAAAGATGAATGAAGCATATACAGAGAGATCCTTAATGAAAACCTTCTCCAGAGAGCTCAGGACCTCAGACTGGGGTGAAGGTTCACCTTTCAACAGGACAATGACCCTAAGTACACAGCCAAGACAATGCAGGAGTGGCTTCGAGACAAGTCTCTGAATGTCCTTGAGTGGCCCAGCCAGAGCCCGGACTTGAACCCGATTGAACACCTATTGAGAGACCGGATAATAGCTGTGCAGCGACGCTCCCCATACAACCTAGCTTGAGAGGATCTGCAGAGAAGAACAGGAGAAACTAATTTGTGCAGTTGTGGTTTAGGGTGTAACAGTTGTGCCATACCCAAGAAAGCTCAAGGCTGTAATCACTGCCAAATGTGCTTCAATAAAATATTGAGTTATGGGACGAAATACTTACGTAAAAGTGATATTTTAGTTTTCAATTTTTTTTATACATTTGAAAACATTTGTGAAAAACTTTTTTTGCTTTGTCATTATGGGTATTGTGGGTAGACTGATAAAGGTGGGGAACTATTTAATACATTTTAGAATAAGGCTGTAATGTGAACTGAAGGGGTCTGAATGCGAATGACTCAACACTATACACATCAGCTACTATAGTGACTGAAATGACTGCAACACAGATGCAGTTAGTTTCAGAATGGATGGCAAGGAATAAGTTAGTCCTAAATATTTCAAAAAATAAAAGCATTGTATTTGGGACAAATCCTTCACTAAATCCTAACCCTCATCTTCATGTTGTAATGAATAGTGTGTAAATTGAGCAAGTTGAGGTGACTGAACTGCTTGGAGTTACCCAGGATTGTATGCTGTCATGGCCAAAATATACTGATACAACAGTAGCTATGATGGGGAGAAGTCTGTCTATAATAAAGCACTGCTCTGCCCTCTTAACAACACTATCAACAAGGCAGGTCCTACAGGTCCTAGTTTCTACCTTCTTAACAACACTATCAACAAGGCAGGTCCTACAGGCCCAAGTTTTGTCACACCTGGACTACTGCCCAGGGACTTGGGAAAATTGAATTTAGCTCAGAACAGGGCAGCACGGCTGGCACTTAAATCTACTACTAACATTAATGATATACATGTCAATCTCTCATTGACTTCATCACTACTTGTTTTTGTAAGAAGTGCTGACAAGCTGAATGCACCGAGCTGTCTGTTTAAACAACTAGCACACAGCTCAGACACCCACACATACCCCACAAGACGTGCCACCAGAGGTCTCTTCACAACCCCCAAGTACAGAACAGACTATGGGAGGCGCACAGTACTACACAGAGCCAGGACTATATAGAACTAAATTCCACATCAGGTAACTAAGGCAGGCAGTAAAATGTCAAATGTGTATAAGATGTATAAACTGAAGGTAGAAGCCTAAGTGTTATTGTTTATTTGTTTACTCCAATTGGGGGAAGGGTGGTGGGGTTTGTGGAGAATAATAAAGGTATAGTCTAATGAAAAGTGTGTATGTCTATATAGGTATGTGTATGTAAATATGTGTATATGTATGTCTCTATAGGTATGTGTATGTAAATATGTGTATATGTATGTCTATATAGGTATGTGTATGGATATATGTGTATGTATATAGATATATGTATTTACCCCCCAAAATATATGGAGGATTGGAAATGATGCAGACAATTACATTGATGGAAGCAACAATCTTCCCACAATACTAACCTGATCCAGCCCTTAAATTATTATTTTTAAATCATGCGAGCAGTAGAATGAGTATTTAAAAATCTAAAAAATACACCTTATGGAACAACGAGAACTGTGAAGAGACACACACACAGATACAGATGCGCGCATATGCACACAAATGTTAACACACACACTCTACACACACATACATTGTAATATTGTTGTATTCTAAATGTTGTATTGCAGATATGTGCTGGTGTAATAATGTTATATGATGTACTGTTTTATCTTGTGTTTTATGTGTAATTGAATGTGTTTGGACTCCAGGAAGAACAGCTGCTACCTTGGGAGCAGCAGCTAAGGGGGATTCATCATAAATACATATAGGATGCTGTCCAACTCAGCTGTCTGATTTCAAAAGGCACACCTGGGTTACTATTATTACATGATTCATAATCATCAAATACGGATGATTTTCTCTCAAAGTATGATACACCAATTACAATGTTACAGTATATTACTGACAAATCAGTAAAGTTGGCCAAATACACAGAGTGTACAAAACATTATGAACACCTGGTATGTCCATGGCATAGACTAACCAGGACCATAGCAATGTGTATTTATATATATAACTAGAGGATTCATGTGTTGATGTGGCTAAACCTACAATAGCCTACAGATCTACTAATCAACACAAATCCATCTCTGACATGTCATGTTTTTGCTGTGTCCTGCCAAGGCACACGTTCCTGGCAACGGATCAAAGTTAACAGAGAAATAATTGAATTATTGAGTGTAGCGGGAAAAACTAGACGTTTTCTATGAGGCTCAGCTAACCATTTAACCTAAGTAATTATTTGGCTTTTCTTCCTAATGGAGGCCCTAGGCTTCGTTCCACATGGCATCCTATTCCCTACATAGTGCACTAGTTTTGACCAGAGCCCATAGGGTTCTGTTAGCATACTCTAGGGAATAGGGTGGCGTTTGGGATGAGACCCTAGTATGCAAAACAAATCAGGGTGTGCTTGAGAGACTCCAGTGCTGGAGATAAATCAAGGTTAGATAGTGAGTGAGCACTGACTGATCACACACACTTGCGTGGGTACGTATATGTAAACACATTTGCAATAGAGAATGAAAGCCATGCTTCAATATGCTGGAGGACGAAAGGAGAGGAAGTTCAATATGCTGGAGGACGAAAGGAGAGGAAGTTCAATATGCTGGAGGACGAAAGGAGAGGAAGTTCAATATGCTGGATAATGAAGGGAGAGGAAGTTCAATATGAAGGAGAATGAAGGGAGAGGAAGTTCAATATGGTGGAGGACGAAGGGAGAGGAAGTTCAATATGCTGGATAATGAAGGGAGAGGAAGTTCAATATGCTGGATAATGAAGGGAGAGGAAGTTCAATATGAAGGAGAATGAAGGGAGAGGAAGTTCAATATGAAGGAGAATGAAGGGAGAGGAAGTTCAATATGGTGGAGGACGAAGGGAGAGGAAGTTCAATATGCTGGATAATGAAGGGAGAGGAAGTTCAATATGAAGGAGAATGAAGGGAGAGGAAGTTCAATATGAAGGAGAATGAAGGTAGAGGAAGTTCAATATGCTGGATAATGAAGGGAGAGGAAGTTCAATATGAAGGAGAATGAAGGGAGAGGAAGTTCAATATGAAGGGGAATGAAGGTAGAGGAAGTTCAATATGCTGGATAATGAAGGGAGAGGAAGTTCAATATGAAGGAGAATGAAGGGAGAGGAAGTTCAATATGCTGGATAATGAAGGGAGAGGAAGTTCAATATGAAGGAGAATGAAGGGAGAGGAAGTTCAATATGGTGGAGGACGAAGGGAGAGGAAGTTCAATATGGTGGAGGACGAAGGGAGAGGAAGTTCAATATGGTGGAGGACGAAGGGAGAGGAAGTTCAATATGGTGGAGGACGAAGGGAGAGGAAGTTCAATATGAAGGAGAATGGAGGGAGAGGGAAGAAAATGATACACAGTCAGGCACGTGGGTGTACACACACACACAGTCTCACACACACACAGTCTCTCTCACACACACACACACACACACACACACACACACACACACACACACACACACACACACACACACACACACACACACACACACACACACACACACACACACACACACACACACACACACACACACACACACACACACACACACACACACACACACACACACACACACAGGGGTAGCCAGAACCCAATAAGGATCATATGTCAGGGAATAATGTTTTGGGCTTAGTGTTTCTCTCTGTACCCTAAATGTAATTGCTATGGAGCAACAGCAGGCTTTACATGAAAACATATTTGGCACAGGAATACTTGCGAGGTGGTGTATTGTGAGTGTGTGTATTATGGGTGTGTGTATTGTGAGTGTGTGTATTATGGGTGTGTTTATTGTGAGTGTGTGTATTGTGGGTGTGTGTATTGTGAGTGTGTGTATTATGGGTGTGTGTATTGTGAGTGTGTGTATTATGGGTGTGTGTATTGTGAGTGTGTGTATTATGGGTGTGTGTATTGTGAGTGTGTGTATTATGGGTGTGTGTATTGTGAGTGTGTGTATTATGGGTGTGTGTATTGTGGGTGTGTGTATTATGGGTGTGTGTATTGTGGGTGGGTGTATTATGGGTGTGTGTATTGTGAGTGTGTGTATTATGGGGGTGTGTATTGTGAGTGTGTGTATTATGTGTGTGTGTATTGTGAGTGTGTGTTTTATGGGTGTGTGTATTGTGAGTGTGTGTATTATGTGTGTGTGTATTGTGAGTGTGTGTATTATGTGTCTATGTGGGTGGGTGTATTTCCCCACTGCCTATAAAGGAACCTTGAGTGAATGATAATCCTGTGAATGCGTGGGGTGTGTTCACTCTACCCAGTGCTCTCCACATTGCAAAAGAGGACAACAACATGTCTTGGAGAGAGAGACAGAAACAGAGTGAAGAAAGAGAGAAAGAGAGAGAGAGAGAGAGAGAGAGAGAGAGAGAGAGAGAGAGAGAGAGAGAGAGAGAGAGAGAGAGAGAGAGAGACAGAGACAGAGACAGAGACAGAGACAGAGACAGAGACAGAGACAGAGACAGAGAGTGAAGAAAGAGAGAGAGAGAGATCGACAGAGACAGGAGAGAGAGAGAGGGGTAAGAGAGAGGTAGAGAGAGAGAGAGAGACAGAGACAGAGACAGAGACAGAGACAGAGAGTGAAGAAAGAGAGAGAGAGATCGACAGAGACAGGAGAGAGAGAGAGAGAGGGGTAGAGAGAGGTAGAGAGAGAGAGAGGTAGAGAGAGGTAGAGAGAGAGAGAGGGAGAGAGGTAAGAGAGAGGTAGAGAGAGAGAGAGAGAGAGAGAGAGAGAGAGAGAGAGAGAGAGAGAGAGAGAGAGAGAGAGAGAGAGAGAGAGAGAGAGAGAGAGGGAGGTAGAGAGAGGGGGTAACTGAGAAGGAATGGTTCCAGTCATCCTCTTCTGAGAGTGACTGTCAGAGGACCAGCGATCAGAGTCACTGATGAAGGCTTCTCTACTGTCAGGAGATAAACCTATAGAAGAGAGGAGAGGAGAGGAGAGGAGAGGAGAGGAGAGGAGAGGAGAGGAGAGGAGAGGAGAGGAGAGGAGAGGAGAGGAGAGGAGAGGAGAGGAGAGGAGACATTTTATTTCAACTTTGAGTCGGGAGAAGTGACACCGTAAAGGACAATGTAAATGTAGGAAATATTAGCAGCATAATGAAAATGTTACTGGTGTCAAGCTGCTGCCTGTGGCGAGGAAAATGTCATTTCAGACATTAGAATAAAACACCAAAAATACCATAAAGCTACAGAAAGTGTGATTTTAAGAGAGACACCTGTGTGTGTGCGTGTGTGTGTGTGTGTGTGTGTGTGTGTATGTGTGTGCGTGTGTTAGTCACAATTTACCCATGATACATTACGGTTTTGATCATCTCGAACATGGCCACCGACTGACTGATGGACGGACTGATGGATTGACTAACTGACTGAAACACCCACAGGCCACAGGAGAACACAGGAGATTTCTGTATCCCTGTTATGTCTCATATATGTATTTATTTTCTCTCTCTCTCTATATGTTAACAAAGACGGTCTAATATATGATTTTCAGTCAGGTTTTAGAAAAACATACTCCACTGTCTATTTACTTGACTGACTTCATCAGGAAAGAGATTGATGAGGGTACTGCTTGACCTACAGAATGGTACTGCTTGACCTACAGAATGCCTTTAGGTACAGTGTCTCCTAATCTACAAGCTGGAGGCACTGGAGTTAAGCAGTATCCCTCTAGGCTGGGTAAAGTCCTATTTATCAGGAAGGGAGCAAGTAGTAGAGGTTAATGGTTCACTGTCTCATGCAAAACCAATGAGTTGTGGCGTTCCGCAGGGGAGCGTGCTTGGGACTCTGCTGTTTTTATCATAAATTAACGATATGAAAGATGCTTGTTCTTGCTGTCTTTTTCTTTATGCAGATGACTCTGCACTTATGGTGTCTCATAAAAGTAAAACTATGTTGGAGAGTATACAGTGCCTTGCGAAAGTATTCGGCCCCCTTGAACTTTGCGACCTTTTGCCACATTTCAGGCTTCAAACATAAAGATATAAAACTTTATTTTTTTGTGAAGAATCAACAACAAGTGGGACACAATCAGGAAGTGGAACGACATTTATTGGATATTTCAAACTTTTTTAACAAATCAAAAACTGAAAAATTGGTCGTGCAAAATTATTCAGCCCCTTTACTTTCAGTGCAGCAAACTCTCTCCAGAAGTTCAGTGAGGATCTTTGAATGATCCAATGTTGACCTAAATGACTAATGATGATAAATACAATCCACCTGTGTGTAATCAAGTCTCCGTATAAATGCACCTGCACTGTGATAGTCTCAGAGGTCCGTTAAAAGCGCAGAGAGCATCATGAAGAACAAGGAACACACCAGGCAGGTCCGAGATACTGTTGTGAAAAAGTTTAAAGCCAGATTTGGATACAAAAAGATTTCCCAAGCTTTAAACATCCCAAGGAGCACTGTGCAAGCGATAATATTGAAATGGAAGGAGTATCAGACCACTGCAAATCTGCAAGACCTGGCCGTCCCTCTAAACTTTCAGCTCGTACAAGGAGAAGACTGATCAGAGATGCAGCCAAGAGGCCCATGATCACTCTGGATGAACTGCAGAGATCTACAGCTGAGGTGGGAGACTCTGTCCATAGGACAACAATCAGTCGTATATTGCACAAATCTGGCCTTTATGGAAGAGTGGCAAGAAGAAAGCCATTTCTTAAAGATATCCATAAAAAGTGGCGTTTAAAGTTTGCCACAAGCCACCTGGGAGACACACCAAACATGTGGAAGAAGGTGCTCTGGTCAGATGAAACCAAAATTGAACTTTTTGGCAACAATGCAAAACGTTATGTTTGGCTTAAAAGCAACACAGCTCATCACCCTGAACTCACTATCCCCACTGTCAAACATGGTGGTGGCAGCATCATGGTTTGGGCCTGCTTTTCTTCAGCAGGGACAGGGAAGATGGTTAAAATTGATGGGAAGATGGATGGAGCCAAATACAGGACCATTCTGGAAGAAAACCTGATGGAGTCTGCAAAAGACCTGAGACTGGGACAGAGATTTGTCTTCCAACAAGACAATGATCCAAAACATAAAGCAAAATCTACAATGGAATGGTTCAAAAATAAACATATCCAGGTGTTAGAATGGCCAAGTCAAAGTCCAGACCTGAATCCAATCGAGAATCTGTGGAAAGAACTGAAAACTGCTGTTCACAAATGCTCTCCATCCAACCGCACTGAGCTCGAGCTGTTTTGCAAGGAGGAATGGGAAAAAATGTCAGTCTCTCGATGTGCAAAACTGATAGAGACATACCCCAAGCGACTGACAGCTGTAATCGCAGCAAAAGGTGGCGCTACAAAGTATTAACTTAAGGGGGCTGAATAATTTTGCACGGCCAATTTTTCAGTTTTTGATTTGTTAAAAAAGTTTGAAATATCCAATAAATGTCGTTCCACTTCATGATTGTGTCCCACTTGTTGTTGATTCTTCACAAAAAATACAGTTTTATATCTTTATGTTTGAAGCCTGAAATGTGGCAAAAGGTCGCAAAGTTCAAGGGGGCCGAATACTTTCACAAGGCACTGTACTTAGCACAGAGATTACTAACATTAGCAAATGGCTTGGAGATAATAAGCTATCTTTGCACTTATTTTTGAATCCAGACCTAAATTTAGTAGGTCCTCTGAAATCAGAGTGGAAT
The DNA here is from genome assembly GCF_023373465.1 of Oncorhynchus keta. Taxonomy (NCBI): domain Eukaryota; kingdom Metazoa; phylum Chordata; class Actinopteri; order Salmoniformes; family Salmonidae; genus Oncorhynchus; species Oncorhynchus keta. The sequence goes on along the minus strand of NC_068439.1, from coordinate 14,506,780 downwards.
TAGGGGGTCAGGTGCTGACTACTAAAACCTTTTTTAGCTACCTGGGATGTATCCTTGATGAAAGCTTGGGAGGTGTGAGCATGGCCAATAAGGTGCTAGGGAAGGTTCATTCCAGGAATAAGTTTTTGTCTAGAATGTCCAAGCTGCTTAATAAGGACTCCATGAAAGTGCTCGCTACTGCCCTCATTCAATGACATTTCGACTTTGCTAGTACTTCCTGGTTTGGGGGCTTATCTAAACGTATGAAGAGGAAGCTCCAGATAGCCCAGAATAAGCTGATCAGGGTAGTATTGAAGGTGAGTCCACGTACTCACATAGGCAGGAGCTGCTTTCAGGAACTAAACTGGCTTCCTGCTGAGGCTAGAGTGTCCCAGATTAGACTAGGCTTGGTTTACAGCAGAATTTATGGTCCTGCTCCCAGATATCTAAGTGATTACTTTCCCCGTGTTAGGGATGCACACAATCACAGCACCAGATCAGGTGTTGCTGATGTGTGCTTATACAGGTTCAGGAGGAATGCTGGGAAAGGTACTTTCTTGTACACTGGAGCCTCAGAATGGAATGAGTTGCCTCTGCCTATAAAAACAACGTCCTGTTTGGGCAGCTTTAAAAATAAAGTAAATCTATGTTTGATGTCTTCTGTGAATAACCCCTATGATGTAACTGGAATGATGAGATAGATGTTCTTCTTCTCTGTTTTTGTTTGATTATTTCACTGCCATACTGTGTCCCATCCTATCCAGCCATCAAGAGGACCACAATGGAAATAAGTTCCAGACTGTATTGTGTTTTCCTCCATGATTTAACAATGGAAATACGTCCCAGACTGTATTGTGTGTTATCCTCCATGATTTAACTAATGGAAATACGTCCCAGACTGTATTGTGTGTTATCCTCCATGATTTAACTAATGGAAATACGTCCCAGACTGTATTGTGTGTTATCCTCCATGATTTAACAATGGAAATACGTCCCAGACTGTATTGTGTGTTATCCTCCATGATTTAACAATGGAAATACGTCCCAGACTGTATTGTGTGTTATCCTCCATGATTTAACTAATGGAAATACGTCCCAGACTGTATTGTGTGTTATCCTCCATGATTTAACTAATGGACATACGTCCCAGACTGTATTGTGTGTTATCCTCCATGATTTAACTAATGGAAATACGTCCCAGACTGTATTGTGTGTTATCCTCCATGATTTAACTAATGGAAATACGTCCCAGACTGTATTGTGTGTTATCCTCCATGATTTAACTAATGGAAATACGTCCCAGACTGTATTGTGTGTTATCCTCCATGATTTAACTAATGGAAATACGTCCCAGACTGTATTGTGTGTTATCCTCCATGATTTAACTGTATTGTGTGTTTATCCTCCATGATTTAACTAATGGACATACGTCCCAGACTGTATTGTGTGTTATCCTCCATGATTTAACTAATGGAAATACGTCCCAGACTGTATTGTGTGTTATCCTCCATGATTTAACAATGGAAATACGTCCCAGACTGTATTGTGTGTTATCCTCCATGATTTAACAATGGAAATACGTCCCAGACTGTATTGTGTGTTATCCTCCATGATTTAACTAATGGAAATACGTCCCAGACTGTATTGTGTGTTATCCTCCATGATTTAACTAATGTGCATGTATGGCTTTTTCTTTGTGTGCTTGTTTTTTTTAAATGGTCGAATGAATGAACTAAAACTAAATTTAACTAAAACTAAACTCCCACTGTCTCCGCAGTCCTTTCTGTTAGTAGAACCACTTATCTTAACCATGCTGTCACATCCTGACCTTAGTTCCTTTTGTATGTCTCTATTTTAGTTTGATCAGGGCGTGAGTTAGGGTAGGCATTCTATGTTTTTGTTCTATGTTTTTGTATTTCTGTGTTTGGCCTGGTATGGTTCCCAATCAGAGGCAGCTGTCCATGTTGTCTCTGATTGAGAACCATACTTAGGCAGCCTGTTTTCCCACTATGGGTTGTGGGTAGTTATTTTCTGTTTAGTGTGTTTGTTGCACCTGTCAGAACCTGTCTTTATTATTATTATGAAAAGTATTATGAACATGTACCACGCTGCACTTTGGTCCTCCTCTCCTTCTCCCGACGACAATCGTGACATCATGCATAATTCTCGCATCTCATTTAGGTGTGGAGTTGTACATCGGTGACCTATGAAACGTGTTGCTGCTGCCGCAGGCTGTGGAATGTTCAATGAGACACTGGCAGTGGAAAAGCACACGTTATGATACGGCAGTGGAGGCTGCCGAGGCTCGTAATGACAGACAACAACATTGTCAAAGTTAGCTCTCTCCAGAAAGACACATGTACGCACGCACGTACACGCTGATACGCACACGCACACACACACACACACGGTT
>NC_068439.1:14494388-14499388 GCF_023373465.1 Oncorhynchus keta | reverse complement strand
TACTGGTTTGTGTCAAGAACCACAACTCTGCTGGGTTTTTCACACTCAACAGTTGTCCGTGTGTGTCAATAATGGTGCACCTCCCCAATGGGCATTCAGCCAACTTGACACAACTATGGGAAGCATTGGAGTCAACATGGGCCAGCATCACTGTGGAACTCCTTTGACACCTTGTAGAGGGGGGTCAACTCAATATTAGGAAGGTGTTCTTAATATTTTGTACACTCAGTGTATGCCTGAGTGTGCACGTGTATGCACATGGATGTATGTGCTGGTATGGAGCATCACTGTTTCTAACACAACTCTGCACTGCATGCATTTCCTAAAATATGCCAACTACAAGCCATATAATATAACAACCCATTCATAATGAAGCATGCAACACACACACACACACACACACACACACACACACACACACACACACACACACACACACACACACACACACACACACACACACACACACACACACACACACACACACACACACACATACAGCCTGAAGGGTCGCCAGACTCGGGGTTGATCCTGGCAGCAGGTGTTGCAGTCAGACAGATGGCCAGGCAATGTTGATCATTTCCATCTTTGATCATTTTGCCACCTCAGGTTTCAATAACAGGAGCAGACTGGAGAATCCTAGAGCCCACCCTGAGTCCACTCTGTTATGCTAACACATACGATCGACAGGTGTGTGTTTATGTGTGTGTGTGTGTGTGTGTGTGTGTGTGTGTGTGTGTGTGTGTGTGTGTGTGTGTGTGTGTGTGTGTGTGTGTGTGTGTGTGTGTGTGTGCGTGTGTGTGCGTGTGTGTGTGTGTGTGTGTGTGTGTGTGTGTGTGTGTGTGTGTGTGTGTGTGTGTGTGTGTGTGTGTGTGTGTGTGTGTGTGCTATAGGGACCTACAGGTGCATGCTGGGTTGCATCATCTAGAGAGCCTCCTAGAGATCTGCTGTAATTGTAAAGGAGGAAAAGTTGCTCAAGAAGATGTATCCAGTAAAGTACGTTTGGTTACCTCATCCCAGGAAGTTCTCTGTTTGGTTACCTCATCCCAGGAAGTTCTCTGTTTGGTTACCTCATCCCAGGAAGTTCTCTGTTTGGTTACCTCATCCCAGGAAGTTCTCTGTTTGGTTACTTCATCCCAGGAAGTTCTCTGTTTGGTTACCTCATCCCAGGAAGTTCTCTGTTTGGTTACCTCATCCCAGGAAGTTCTCTGTTTGGTTACCTCATCCCAGGAAGTTCTATCCTGCTGTTAACTCATCACCAATGAAGTTATCACTTTGATGGATGGCTACAAAACCCAACACCATCAATACTACATCTATCATAACCAGCCTGAAGAGAGATGGAGAAAATATTGGACTTTAGTTAGAGGGGCCAAGGTCATGGCTGAGTAAGTTGAGTTCCCTTCCCTCTCATCGCTGAAGAGAGCAGACAGGTTGGAGCCTGCAGAGGAGAGGAATGGATGGATTAAAAATAGTGTCTCTTTGCTCTCTCAGGGTAAATTCGTTCTTCAGAGATTTGAGTATACCTGGATATGATTGAGGGCTTCGATGAATGTCATATGAGGACATGGTAACACACTCACACATACATACACACAGACACGCACAGACACGCACGGCACACACGGACACATATTGACACACATACACACACAGTTATTTTGGACAGTCATTTTGAAAACAATAACAGAAAAGTGAAATGAAAACCTTACCTCAAAACAATCAAGTCTCCTTCTCCCTGTCTCCCTGCCATCCACATACCATAGCCCTGCCGACTACCATATTTCTCTCTTACAAAACAATTACACAAGCAGCATCTTGCCCCAGTCCAACAAAAGGAATAACAATGTTGCAGAACAGGTAAGTACATTTCTATATTGTGACACTATAGGAAATCTACTGTAGCCCTGAGTGCAAGGAGGAACAGAAATATAATTCTGCTGGTTGATGTGGCTACAATGATGTTTAGTGAAGAACACAATTAGAATTCTGCTGGTTGATGTGGCAACCAGAACGTTTAGTGAAGAACACAATTAGAATACTGCTGGTTGATGTGGCTACAATGATGTTTAGTGAAGAACACAATTAGAATTATGCTGGTTGATGTGGCAACCAGAACGTTTAGTGAAGAACACAATTAGAATACTGCTGGTTGATGTGGCTACAATGATGTTTAGTGAAGAACACAATTAGAATTCTGCTGGTTGATGTGGCAACCAGATGATGTTTAGTGAAGAACACAATTAGAATTCTGCTGGTTGATGTGGCAACCAGATCGTTTAGTGAAGAACACAATTAGAATACTGCTGGTTGATGTGGCTACAATGATGGTTAGCAAAGTGTAATGCTCAATTGTGCATACTCTTTAAAGGCTCAATGCAGCTGGTTTTAGATCAATATCAAATAATGTTGGTGTATAAATGTAGTACCTTACTGTAATAGTTTTCCATTAAATTTGACAAACATTTCTGGGAGTGGTTTGTGCATAGTGAAAAACCTCAAACTAGATGTTATTGGCGGAGAGGTTTGTAACTCTTTTTGTTGTTGGTCCATGAACCCATTTTCAGCCTGGTAATGTCACCAGGCAAGCCGAAACTACCCCCCCCCCCCTTTCAAACAAGCAGATAAGAAGGTCCTGTGTAGTAGACTAGTTATTTTTAACGTTCTGGAAATAACACAGATTTAAATAATCATTTTTTTTGACAGTGTTGGTATAATGTCATACAAAACACAGGAAAAACATTTTGACCTGGACCAACAGCCAGTGAAATTGCAGGGTGCCAAAATCAAACAACAGAAAACTCTAATTAAAATTCCTCAAACATACAAGTATTATTCACCATTTTAAAGATACACTTCTTGTTAATCCAGCTACAGTGTCTGATTTCAAAAAAGCTTTACGGAGAAAGCACACCTTGCGGTTATGTTAGGTCAGCGCCTAGTCACAGAAAACCATACAGCGATTTTCCAAAGAAGGAGAGGTCACAAAAGACAGAAATAGCGTTAACATGAATCACTAACCTTTGATGATCTTCACCGGATGACACTCCCAGGACTCCATGTTAGACAATAAATGTGTGTTTTGTTCAAAAAAGTTAGTCCAAAAATCTAATTTGAAATTATGTTCAGAAATGCATTGTCTCAAACAAACATCCGGTGAAATTGCAGAGCCACATCAAATTGCAGAAATACTCATCATAAACATTGATCTAAGATACAAGTGTTATAGATACGATTATAGATCAACTTCTCCTTAACCTGTTACTCCTACCCCCTACTTTTTCGAACATTCTGTTAAAAATCGCGCAACATTTCAGCGCCCTGCTGCTCATGCCAGGAATATAGTATATGCATATGATTAGTATGTGTGGATAGAAAACACTCAGACGTTTATAAAACTGGTTAAATCACGTCTGTGACTATAACAGAACATGCGTTTCATCGAAAAGTGCAGGAAAATCTGATCACTGAAAATGGAAAAATATATCCATGCGCGACTTGAACCGATTGATAAAGGTGAACCACATTTAATGGGGCTGAGGTTGCAATACCTACAGCTTCCACACGATGCCTAGAGTCTTGTCATTTGCCTACTATTTGTTTCTTGGTCAAACAGACGCAAGGCAGCGCAGTTCTTCCGGGCTCCGACTGGATATTTTGGTTGAGATTTACACGGACATTATTTCCAGACGGACAGCTAAAGAATATACATCGCCTCGTGATCAATTTGGTCGCTTATTAACTTCTTGCGGCGACCCATCCCGGTTCCAGGATCGTGACTACGGCTCAAGCTCATTACCATAACGCAAAATGCAAAAAAATATTCTTAGAAATATTTAACCTCCAGACATTAACAATTCCAATAGCTGAAATGAAAGATAAACACCTTGTTCATCTACCCAGCAAGTCAGATTTCAAAAATGTTTTACGGCGAAAACATAGCACATATTTATATTAGATCACCACCGAAACAAAAGACAAGAGGCAGCCATTTTGTCCCAGAAAATATAAAATTTAAAAGTAGGATTAAAAAATAAATAATTCACTAACCTTTTGAAAATCTTCATCAGATGACAGTAATATGACATGTTACACAGTACATTTATGTTTTTTTCAATAATATGCCATTTATATCCATAAATCTCTGTTTACAATGACGACATTTCAAAAAATGCTACTCAAATGTCCGGAGAAATGATGATAGCTCCGACAGATAACGTCAGATAACAAGCAATAAACATGACTAAATATATATGTTCTACATATAGTTACAAAGATACACTTCTTCTTAATGCAACCGCTGTGTTACATTTATTTTTAACGTTACAGAATTCGTTCACTAGGCTATACTGAGACGGCGCTCAGATATTAGCAGTATGTCTCCTCTACGTTTGGAGTCCACAGAAACCCAAAATAACTTCTGGTCCCGCACTCTTGCGCGTCAAAACTTCAAAATGACATATTATATGTCGACTAAACTGGTCAAACTAAGTGCAGAATCGAGCTTTATGATGTTTTTAACGTGTAAAATAATGATCAGCGCGAACAAACAAACCGACATCAATTGGTGTTTCTTGGAAAAGAAAGCGCCCCAAATCGGCCGCGCGCAATAGAGTGCATGTATTTTCGAGTGACCCGAACGTTTTTTCCCGCCAAAGGACGAGGGCGCGCGAGATTCTCACAATGAAAGCAGACATCGCGCTGAACACATACAAACTGTTCCCAGATCGCTAGCTGCTTGGGAAGGGTGGGGGCGATGACGTCAAAGTTGTTCCAACTTTTCTGTTGCCAAGAGAGAGTTTGGGAGAATGGCTGCCCTGAGAGTTCTGCTTTACATACAGACATAATTTAAACGGTTTTAGAAACTGTAGAGTGTTTTCTATTCAATAATAATTATTATATGCATATATTAGCAATTTTGGGAAAAAATATTTTCAGTTTACTATGGGCACGCACTTCCTCCAAAGGGGGCAGTATTCAGCCCTATCTCCAAGAGGTTT
>NC_068439.1:14484388-14489388 GCF_023373465.1 Oncorhynchus keta | reverse complement strand
TTATCCCCCAAAATGAACTGCTCCCAACCTCTCTCAGTGCTTATCCCCCAAAATGAACTGCTCCCACTCCCTCCACCTCTCTCAGTGCTTATCCCCTGCTCCCCTCCCTCCACCTCTCTCAGTGCTTATCCCCCAAAATGAACTGCTCCCCTCCCTCCACCTCTCTCAGTGCTTATCCCCCAAAATGAACTGCTCCCACTCCCTCCACCTCTCAGTGCTTATCCCCCAAAATGAACTGCTCCCACTCCCTCCACCTCTCTCAGTGCTTATCCCCCAAAATGAACTGCTCCCACTCCCTCCACCTCTCTCAGTGCTTATCCCCAAAATGAACTGCTGTTCCCTCCACCTCTCTCAGTGCTTATCCCCCAAAATGAACTGCTCCCACTCCCTCCACCTCTCTCAGTGCTTATCCCCCAAAATGAACTGCTCCCACTCCCTCCACCTCTCTCAGTGCTTATCCCCCAAAATGAACTGCTCCCACTCCCTCCACCTCTCTCAGTGCTTATCCCCCAAAATGAACTGCTCCCACTCCCTCCACCTCTCTCAGTGCTTATCCCCCAAAATGAACTGCTCCCACTCCCTCCACCTCTCTCAGTGCTTATCCCCCAAAATGAACTGCTCCCACTCCCTCCACCTCTCTCAGTGCTTATCCCCCAAAATGAACTGCTCCCACTCCCTCCACCTCTCTCAGTGCTTATCCCCAAAATGAACTGCTCCCACTCCCTCCACCTCTCTCAGTGCTTATCCCCCAAAATGAACTGCTCCCACTCCCTCCACCTCTCTCAGTGCTTATCCCCCAAAATGAACTGCTCCCACTCCCTCCACCTCTCTCAGTGCTTATCCCCCAAAATGAACTGCTCCCACTCCCTCCACCTCTCTCAGTGCTTATCCCCCAAAATGAACTGCTCCCTCCCTCCACCTCCTCAGTGCTTATCCCCCAAAATGAACTGCTCCCACTCCCTCCACCTCTCTCAGTGCTTATCCCCCAAAATGAACTGCCCCCACTCCCTCCACCTCTCCCCCCCAAAATGAACTGCTCCCACTCCCCCTCCTCCCCCCCTCCCCCCCACTCACCCTCTCCCCCCTCCCTCTCTCCCCCTCCCTCTCTCTCCCCCTCCCCCTCCCCTCCCTCCCCCCTCTCCCTCTCCCTCTCCCCCCCTTTTCCCCCTCCCTCTCCCCCTCCCCTCCCCCCTTCCTCTCTCTCTCCCCCTCCCTCTCTTTCTGCTGGTTGTTGTAACCCCACAGAGAGGATTCATACTGCTGTTATTTTATATTTCATACAACCAGTATCTCTTCTGGCCTTCATGCACGCAGGGCAATGTACAGATCTAGTGGAAGATGTTTCTCTGAATATGAACTTGGCCCATAACAAAATACAAAGAAAATTAAGACCAACTCTAGGGAGCCAAAGAATGAGGGAGGGATAAATGAAGGGAGAGAGAGAGGGATTTGGGGATGTGCACTGTTGATAAGACTGATAAATAAAATTAGATTTTATTTCATTTAATTTTATACCATTACCGTCTGGTCTCTTGGGTTTGCATGGCAGTTGCAGAGACTTGATAATGCATTGGACGATAATGCATCAAATGACAATGCATTGGATGATAATGTATTACTTGATAATGTATCCAATGTTTTTATTTTACCTTTATTTAACCAAGTAGGCCAGTTGAGAACAAGTTCTCATTTACAACTGTGACCTGGCCAAGATAAAGCAAAGCAGTGCGACAAAAACAACATCACAGAGTTACACATGAATAAAAACCTACAGTCAATAACACTAAAGAAAATAACAATTTTAAAATCTATGTACAGTGAGTGCAAATGTAGAAGAATAGGCAATAAACATACCGTAGAGGTGAACATAATTACAATTTAGCATTAATACTGGAGTGATAGATGTGCAGATGATGATGTGCAAGTAGAGATAATGTTGTGCAAAAGAGAAAGAGTAATAATATGGGGATGAGGTAGTCGGGTGTGCTATTCACAGATGGGCTGTGTACAGGTACACAAGCTGCTCTGACAGCTGATGCTTAAAGTTGAAGAGGGAGATATAAGACTCCAGCTTCAGAGATTTTTGCAATTCGTTCCAGTCATTGGCAGCAGAGAACTGGAAGGAAAAGTCCGCCAAAGGAAGTGTTGGCTTTGGGGATGACCAGTGCAATATACCTGCCGGAGCGCGTGCTCCCGCTGGGTGTTGCTATGGTGACCAGTGAGCTGAGATAAGGCGGGGCTTTACCTAGCAGAGATTTATAGATGACCTGGAGCCAGGGGTTTGGTGACGAATATGTAGTGAGGGCCAGCCAACGAGAGCATACAGGTCGCAGTGGTGGGTAGTATATGGGGCTTGATAATGATAAGGTATTGTATGGTAATAGTGTATTGGGTGATAATGTATTGAAATATGATGAGCTGTGTATTACAGTTTAGTCATTTAGCAGAGACTCTTATCCAGAGCGACTTACAGTAAGTAGTATAGGTAAGTGTAGACATCTATATACACTGGTCCCCTGTGGGAATTGAACCCATAACCCTGGTGTCAAGACAGTAAATTGTATGTAAACACAAAAGCAGGAACTGCACAACTCAATAGTTCCATACAAGCATTCACACACACACACCGCCACCCCTTCCACACACAGACACACTGCCACCCCTTCCACACACAGACACACGCCACCCCTTCCACACACAGACACACCGCCACCCCTTCCACACACAGACACACCGCCACCCCTTCCACACACAGACACACTGCCACCCCTTCCACACACAGACACACCGCCACCCCTTCCACACACAGACACACTGCCACCCCTTCCACACACAGACACACGCCACCCCTTCCACACACAGACACACCGCCACCCCTTCCACACACAGACACACTGCCACCCCTTCCACACACAGACACACCGCCACCCCTTCCACACACAGACACACCGCCACCCCTTCCACACACAGACACACTGCCACCCCTTCCACACACAGACACACCGCCACCCCTTCCACACACAGACACACCGCCACCCCTTCCACACACAGACACACTGCCACCCCTTCCACACACAGACACACTGCCACCCCTTCCACACACAGACACACTGCCACCCCTTCCACACACAGACAGACTGCCACCCCTTCCACACACAGACACACGCCACCCCTTCCACACACAGACACACTGCCACCCCTTCCACACACAGCTGCTCTTATTACTGCTGTTCATCCAGTAGATGGTGGGTTTGCCGGTGGGAGCCGTCGCCACGGGCAGGTCAGCGCGGTGACTAATGATGCCTGAACTGGGACACAGAAATGAAAAGCAACAACTTTCACAATTAATAAAGAGGCACAGGGGGCAAGCCCTTAATGCTAGGAGCCACACTGACCTGAACACACCACAACAAGCTGTGCATCATTTGTTCAATTATCTAAAATATCTGAGGAACACAGTGGTTATAACCTACCCCTTCAGCACACAGGGCCATGACAGACCTGACATACAGGGACACACTGCCACCCCTTCCACACACAGACACACCGCCACCCCTTCCACACACAGACACACCGCTTCCACACACAGACACAGTGCATAACTTCCAGAAGGAAATAAATGATGGCAAAAAGCGGTTTTTCACACACAGACACACCCCTTGAACATTTTATTTGACACACCAGCCAGAACTTCCAACACAGAACACACCGGACCCCCTTCCACAGAACAGACACACCGCCACCCCTTCCACACACAGAGAGGAGAACCGCCACCCCTTCCAGGAGGACAGACACAACCGCCACCCCTTCCACAGACAGACACACCGCCACCCCTTCCACAGGACAACACGCCACCCCTTCCAGACAGGACTGCCACCCCTTCCACAGACAGAGGAGAACCGCCACCCCTTCCACAGGACAGAGGAGAACTGCCACCCCTTCCAGACAGAACCGGTAGACCGGACCTGGTAGAGGAGAACACAGAACCGTAGAGGAGAACCGTCCAGGAGGACACAGAGGAGAACCGTAAAGCAGAACCGGTCCAGGAGAACAGGTGAGGAGGACCTGCTAGAGGAGAACTGGGAAAGCAGAACCAGTAGAGGAGGGTTTGCTGTAGAGGAGAACCGTAAACGGGCAGGTCAGAGCAGAACTAGAGGATGCCTGAGACTGGGAACCAGAAAGAGAACCGCAAGAACCTGGTAGAGGAGAACTTAAAAAGAGAACCAGTAGAGGAGGACCTGGTAGAGGAGAACCGGTAGAGGAGGACCTGGTAAAGGAGAACAAGAGGAGGACTGTGAGCACAACCGGTTCAATTATCTAAAAGAACTGAGGAGAACAGTGCAGAACCGGTAGAGGAGGACCTGGTAGAGGAGAACGCAGGGAGGACCATGACGGAGAACCTGAAATACAGAACCGGTGTGGACCTGGTGAGTGAACAGGTGAGTGTGTGTGTGTGAACCGTGTGAACCGGTATTGTGTGGACCTGGTAGAGGAGAACCGGTAGAGGAGGACCTGGTAGAGGAGAACCGGTAAAGCAGAACCGGTAGAGGAGGACCTGGTAGAGGAGAACCGGTAGAGGAGGACCTGGTAGAGGAGGACCTGGTAAAGCAGAACCGGTAGAGGAGGACCTGGTAGAGCAGAACCGGTAGAGGAGGACCTGGTAGAGGAGAACCGGTAAAGCAGAACCGGTAGAGGAGGACCTGGTAGAGCAGAACCGGTAGAGGAGGACCTGGTAGAGGAGAACCGGTAGAGGAGGACCTGGTAGAGGAGAACCTGGTAAAGCAGAACCTGTAGAGGAGGACCTGGTAGAGCAGAACCGGTAGAGGAGGACCTGGTAGAGGAGAACCTGTAAAGCAGAACCGGTAGAGGAGGACCTGGTAGAGGAGAACCTGGTAAAGCAGAACCGGTAGAGGAGGACCTGGTAGAGCAGAACCGGTAGAGGAGGACCTGGTAGAGCAGAACCGGTAAAGCAGAACCTGTAGAGGAGGACCTGGTAGAGC
>NC_068439.1:14429388-14476888 GCF_023373465.1 Oncorhynchus keta | reverse complement strand
CATCATTATGCTACCTACACCTTTTTTTCCCCCATCAGTATGCTACCTACATCTTATCCTCCCCCACCAGTATGCTATCTCCACCTTATCCTCCCCCGTCAGTATGCTACCTACACCTTATCCTCCCCATTAGTATTCTACTTCTACCTACACCTTATCCTCTCCATCAGTATGCTACCTCCACCGTATCCTCCCCCATCAGTATGCTATCTACACCTTATCCTCCCCCATCAGTATGCTACCTCCACCTTATCCCCTCCACCAGTATGCTACCAACACCTTATCCCCTCCACCAGTATGATACCAACACCTTATCCCCTCCACCAGTATGCTATCAACACCTTATCCCCTCCACCAGTATGCTACCAACACCTTATCCCCTCCACCAGTATGCTACCAACACCTTATCCCCTCCACCAGTATGATACCAACACCTTATCGCCTCCACCAGTATGCTACCAACACCTTATCCCCTCCACCAGTATGCTACCAACACCTTATCGCCTAAACCAGTATGCTACCAACACCTTATCCCCTCCACCAGTATGCTACCAACACCTTATCCCCTCCACCAGTATGCTACCAACACCTTATCCCCCCATCCTGCACCATCAGTATGCTATCCACCTTAATCACCTACTTATCCTCCCACCAGTATGATACCAACACCTTATCCCCTCCACCAGTATTCTATCTACACCTTATCCTCCCCATCAGTATGCTACCTACACCTTATCCTCCCCCATTAGTATTCTACTTCAACACCTTATCCTCTCCCATCAGTATGCTACCTACACCTTAGCCTCCCCCAACAGTATGCTACCTACACCTTATCTTCCCCCATCAGTATGCTACCTACACCTTATCATCCCACATCAGTATGCTATCTACACCTTATCCTACCCATCAGTATGCTACCTACACCTTATCCTCCCCCATTAGTATTCTACTTCTACCTACACCTTATCCTCCCCATCAGTATGCTACCTCCACCGTATCCTCCCCCATCAGTATGCTGCCAACACCATATCCCCTCCACCAGTATGCTACCTACATCTTATCCTCCCCCACCAGTATGCTATCTCCACCTTATCCTCCCCCGTCAGTATGCTACCTACACCTTATCCTCCCCCATTAGTATTCTGCTTCTACCTACACCTTATCCCCTCCACCAGTATGATACCAACACCTTATCCTCACCCACCAGTATGCTACCAACACCTTATCCCCCACCAGTATGCTACCAACACCTTATCCCCTCCACCAGTATGCTACCAACACCTTATCCCCTCCACCAGTATGCTACCAACACCTTATCCCCTCCACCAGTATGCTATCTACACCTTATCCCCCCCATCAGAATGTTAGCTGCACTGTATTCCCTCCATCAGTATGCTATCTACACCTTATCCTGCCCATCAGTATGCTATCTACACGTTATCCTCCCTCCCATCAGTATGCAACCTACACCTTATCCTCTCCCATCAGTATGCTATCTACTCCTTATCCTCCCCCATCATTATGCTACCAACACCTTATCCCCCCCATCAGTATGCTACTTCAACACCTTATCCCTCCACCAGTATGCTATCTACACCTTATCCCCCCCATCAGAATGTTAGCTGCACTGTATTCCCTCCATCAGTATGCTATCTACACCTTATCCTGCCCATCAGTATGCTATCTACACGTTATCCTCCCTCCCATCAGTATGCAACCTACACCTTATCCTCTCCCATCAGTATGCTATCTACTCCTTATCCTCCCCCATTAGTATGCTACCTTCACCTTATCCTCCCCCATTAGTATTCTACTTCTACCTACACCTTATCCTCTCCATCAGTATGCTACCTCCACCGTATCCTCTCCCATCAGTATGCTATCTACACCTTATCCATCCCATCAGTATGCTACCTCCACTGTATCCCCCCCATCAGTATGCTACCTCCACCGTATCCCCCCATCAGTATGCTATCTACACCTTATCCATCCCATCAGTATGCTACCTCCACCGTATCCCACCCATCAGTATGCTATCTACACCTTATCCTCCCCATCAGTATGCTATCTACACCTTATCCCCCCATCAGTATGCTACCTTCACCTTATCCTCCCCCATCAGTATGCTACCTTCACCTTATCCTCCCCCATTAGTATTCTACTTCTACCTACACCTTATCCTCTCCATCAGTATGCTACCTCCACCGTATCCCCCCCATCAGTATGCTACCTACATCTTATCCTCCCCATCAGTATGCTACCTCCACCGTATCCTCCCCATCAGTATGCTACCAACACCATATCCCTCCCCACCAGTATGCTACCTACATCTTATCCTCCCCCACCAGTATGCTATCTCCACCTTATCCTCCCCATTCAGTATGCTACCTACACCTTATCCTCCCCCATTAGTATTCTACTTCTACCTACACCTTATCCTCTCCATCAGTATGCTACCTACACCTCATCCTCTCCACCAGTATGCTACCAACACCTTATCCCCTCCACCAGTATGCTACCAACACCTTATCCCCACCACCAGTATGCTACCAACACCTTATCCCTCCACCAGTATGCTACCAACACCTTATCCCCACCACCAGTATGCTACCAACACCTTATCCCCACCACCAGTATGCTACCAACACCTTATCCCCTCCACCAGTATGCTACCAACACCTTATCCCCTCCACCAGTATGCTACCAACACCTTATCCCCTCCATCAGTATGCTATCTACACCTTCCCATCAGTATGCTACCTACACCTTATCCTCCCCATCAGTATGCTATCTACACCTTATCCACCCCATCAGTATGCTACCTCTACCGTATCCTCCCCCATCAGTATGCTATCTACACCTTATCCACCCCATCAGTATGCTACCTCCACCGTATCCTATCCCATCAGTATGCTATCTACACCTTTAACCTCCCCAACAGTTCGCTTCCAAAATGTGCATTGTGATCAAGAAAACCAGTGAGTGGTTTTGATTTTGTGTTTTATGTCATTAATCTATAAGGAGCCATACCGATTCTTAGTCATTTGAAAAGACTGAAAATTGTTCCTATTAGAAAAACACACAAGAGCAGACTTCAGATTATGCCAATATAAAAGAGTCCCACAATCAGTCCACGGCATTTCAGACACATTGCTAATGGGTTTCCAGTGGAGGAGAGAAAAATATTAAAATGAAGAAAGAGGCAATCGGAGCCAATCACAACCCTTCATTTTTTTTTTAAGATTCATGGCGGTTCCCTGAAATCCAATGTCTGTTAGTTTTTGTTCGTCCTCATTAAATCAACTTTGAATCTGTATGATACCCAGTGATGAAAAACAATGTACTTTTTGGGAGCCTGTGATTGACTTGATAGAGAATCAGTGTGGTCTTTATGGCAAATAGAAATCAAAACAGGATGGTGTTCAGAGATAGATTGGAGGGATTGAGTGGAGTTGAAGGATAGATTGGAGGGATTGAGTGGAGTTGAAGGATAGATTGGAGGGATTGAGTGGAGTTGAAGGATAGATTGGAGGGATTGAGTGGAGTTGAAGGATAGATTGGAGGGATTGAGTGGAGTTGAAGGATAGATTGGAGGGATTGAGTGGAGTTGAAGGATAGATTGGAGGGATTGAGTGGAGTTGAAGGATAGATTGGAGGGATTGAGTGGAGTTGAAGGATAGATTGGAGGGATTGAGTGGAGTTGAAGAATAGATAGGGATTGGAGGAAGGATAGATTGTTGGTGGAGTTGAAGGATAGATTGGAGGGATTGAGTGGAGTTGAAGGATAGATTGGAGGGATCGAGTGGAGTTGAAGGATTGAAGGGATTAAGTGGAGTTGAAGGATAGATTGGGGGATTGGAGTTGAATTAGATTGGAGGGATTGAGTAGTTGAAGGATAGATTGGAGGGATCGAGTGGAGTTGAAGGATAGATTGGAGGGATTGAGTGGAGTTGAAGGATAGATTGGAGGGATTGAGTGGAGTTGAAGGATAGATTGGAGGGATTGAGTGGAGTTGAAGGATAGATTGGAGGGATTGAGTGGAGTTGAAGGATAGATTGGAGGGATTGAGTGGAGTTGAAGGATAGATTGGAGGGATTGAGTGGAGTTGAAGGATAGATTGGAGGGATTGAGTGGAGTTGAAGGATAGATTGGAGGGATTGAGTGGAGTTGAAGGATAGATTGGAGGGATTGAGTGGGGTTGAAGGATGGAGTTGAGTGTAGTTGAAGGATAGATTGAGGGATTGAGTGGAAGGATTTGGAGGGATCAAGTGGAGTTGAAGGATAGATTGAAGGGATTGAGTGGAGTTGAAGGATAGATTGGAGGGATTGAGTGGAGATTTGGAGGATTGAGGAAGGATTGGAGGGATTGAGTTGAAGGATAGATTGGAGGGATTTGGAGGGATTGGAGTGAGTTGAAGGATAGATTGGAGGGATTGAGTGGAGTTGAAGGATAGATTGGAGGGATTGAGTGGAGTTGAAGGAGTTGAAGGATAGGATTTGGAGGGATTGAGTGGAGTTGAAGGATAGATTGAGGGATTGAGTGGAGTTGAAGGATAGATTGGAGGGATTGAGTGGAGTTGAAGGATAGATTGGAGGGATTGGAGTTGAAGGATTGAAGGATAGATTGGAGGGATTGAGTGGAGTTGAAGGATAGATTGGAGGGATTGAGTGGGGTTGAAGGATAGAGGGATTGGAGGGATTGGAGGGATTGAGTGGAGTTGAAGGATAGATTGGAGGGATCAAGTGGAGTTGAAGGATAGATTGAAGGGATTGAAGTTGGGATCGATTGGAGGGATTGAGTGGAGTTGAAGGATTGAAGATTGGAGGGATTGAGTGGAGTTGAAGGATAGATTGGAGGGATCGAGTGGAGTTGAAGGATAGATTGAAGGGATTGAGTGGAGTTGAAGGATAGATTGGAGGGATTGAGTGGAGTTGAAGGATGGGACCAAAAATAAACAAAATATGTGAAATATACTGTGTCTGTAAAATGTATATAGTATGTATAAGCTGGAAGTAGAAGCATTGTCCGTGGCATTGTCCGTTAGTTTCCTCCAACTAGGGGAAGGATGGTAGGGTTAGGGGAAAATAATAATGGAAAATATATATATTTTTAAATATATAAATATGCATTGCATTTCAAAAGTATTAAGGACTCTTCACTTTTTCCTGAATTTGTTACGTTACAGCCTTATTCTAAAATTGATTAAATGCTTTTTTTCTCCTATCAATCTACAAACCATACCCCATAACGACAAAGCAAAAACAGGTTTTGAGAAACGTTTGGAAATGTATGTATTTCATTTTTTAAGTATTCAGAACCTTTGCTATGAGAATCGAAATTGAGCTCAGGGGCTCAGGTGCATCCTGTTTCCATTGATAATCCTTGATATGTTACAACAACTTGATTGGAGTCCACCTGCGGTAAATACAATTGATTGAAGATGATTTGGAAAGGCGCACACCTGTCTATATAAGATCCCACAGCTGACAGTGCATGTCAGAGCAAAACCAAACCATGTGGTTAAAGGAATTGTCTGTACAGCTCTGAGACAGGATTGTGTCGAGGCACAGACCTGGGGAAGGGTACCAACACATGTCTACAGAATTGAAGGTCCCCAAGAACAAAGTGGCCTCCATTATTCTTAAATGTAAGAAGTGTGGAACCACCAAGACTCTTCCTAGAGCTAATAGCCTGGACAAACTGAGCAATCTGAGGAAAGGCCTTTGTCAGGGAGGTGACCAAGAACCCGATGGTCACTCTGACAGAGCTCCAGAGGTTCTCTGTGGAGATGTGAGAACCTTCCAGATGGACAACCATCACTGCAGCACTCCACCAATCAGGCCTTTATGGTAGAGTTGCCCGACGGAAGCCACTCCTCAGTAAAAGGCACATGACAGCCCGCTTTGAGTTTGCCAAAAGGCACCTAAAGGACTCTCAGACCATGTGAAACAATATTCTCTGGTCTGAAGAAAGCAAGATTGAACTCCTTGGCCTGAATGCCAAGCGTCATGTCTGGAGGAAACCTGGCACCAACACTACTTTCACGTTCGTTGTTGTACTCGGACCAACGTGCAGCGTGATCTGGGTTCCACATCTTTTTATTAAAGTAAGTGAACTGCACAACAAAACAATGCAGAAACAAGGAAACGTGACTACGTGGTGAACATGCACAAACACAAAATAATATCCCACAAACACAGGTGGGAAAAATGCTACCTAAATATGATCCGCAATTAGAGACAACAATACCAGCTGCCTCTAATTGGGAGTCATACAAATCACCAACATAGAAAAATTAAACTAGAACCCCACATAGAAATATAAAGCTAGAGTACCCCCTAGTTATGCCCTGACCTACTCCACCATAGAGAAACAAGGGCTCTCTATGGTCAGGCCGTGATAACTATGGTGAAGCATGGTGGTGGCAGCATCATGCTCTGGGGATATTTTTCAGCGGCAGCGACTCGGAGACTAGTCAGGATCGAGGGAAAGATGAATGGATCAAAGTACAGAGAGATCCTTGATGAAAACCTGCTCCATAGTGCCCAGGACCTCAGACTGGGGTGAAGGTTGATGTGGTAGCACAAACAAGGACTCTGAGGACACCTCCTTTACTGGATACGCACACACCTTCCCAACCGGCTCCGCCTCTTAAGTGGGAGCCAAACAACTGGTTAGATGGGATACTCCACGTTCAAGCACCGCTCCCAGATGAGGAAGAAGGCAAGTTATTGACAAAACAAGAACAAGCTAAATCAACAGTAGAATTTGATTGGGTCAACCTGGTGCAAGATTTGGGCTTAGAGGACGCAAAGACACTGTCACTAATGATAGTTTCGCAGTGGCATTTCACAGTGCCATTTTCACAGTGACAGCTTGCAGGATCTAAAAATGTGTCGGTGTGAGGTGTCAGTTTGGCATGTCACACTGACCCATTGCAGGAATAGCTATCAGCAGGATTAGAATGTGCCTCAGCGCTAAGGCTGACCTGGTCCCGCAAGATTATATAAGAAGAATGCCTGCATTAAGAGGGCGTGATAGTGCTACTTGACTTATCACTGACAGACAGCTTGTGATACTTCAACTATCATCAACCTAAAAGGTCATATCTGACTTTCATACTCTAGAACAATTTTGATTTCTGGATCTTGTAAAGAGACAACTACCCTGTACACTCCTATTGCCTACATAATCCACCCCGTAACTGGAGTAGATACACAGCATCAGTGTCACGCCTTGGTCATTGTATTTTGTGTTTTCGTCATATATTTGGTCAGGCCAGGGTGTGACATGGGTTTATATATTGTATTTTCGTATTGGGGTTTGTAGTATTTGGGATTGCGGCTGAGTAGGGGTGTTGTATAGGTTTGGCTGCCTGAGGCGGTTCTCAATCAGAGTCAGGTGATTCTCGTTGTCTCTGATTGGGAACCGTATTTAGGTAGCCGGGGTTTCACTGTGTATTTCGTGGGTGATTGTTCCTGTCTCTGTGTAGTTTCACCAGATAGGCTGTAATTAGGTTTCACGTTCCGTTTGTTGTTTTGTATTTTGTATATTTATTTCATGTATCACTTTTTCCATTCAAGTCATGAGTTACCACCACGCTGCATTTCGGTCCGACTCTCTTTCGACAAACGAAGAACGACGTTACAATCAGTGGAGATACGAAAGGTCTTGATCTCGACACAGCCTTTTAACAAGATTCAGCGAATCATAGTACAACTTCTAGTAGGAGAAACAGATACATATCTGACTTTCATACTCTAGAACAATTGTATCTCTTGACTTCTGATTTCTGAACGAGACATACCAAGACAACTACCCACTACACTCCTCTCGTTGAATATATCCACCTCTTAACCGGGGTAGATGAAGAGCATCGGGGGTGTTACAAGGGGACTTGATCTCAAACCGTTCTCTTCACTAATCAGTAAATCATAGCACAAACTTCTAGTAGGAGAAACAGATACTGAGTGATTGGATAAGCCTCTGGAGAAATTGTGAGTGGAAGAACATACTCTTTGGAGACCAACCAGGTCAACCTACGCTAAGGTAATTAACTGCCTGTTGTAATACATATATAAGGCATTAATGGTAGTAGTTTTGATGATGTTTGATGTTATAGATTAAAGTCCAGAAATAAACTATAATAACGTGTACAACTGTATGAATTGCAAACATTGAATAAAGAGTAGAAATTAGACCCAAAACCCTAGGGGAGAGAACGCCTCTGACACGCCCAATCTAGGGGAACAAGTCCACTAAAGACAATATGATGGTTTGGACAGAATAATCATTTTATTGTAATAGTAATACTCTATATAAATACTCAAGTAGTATTAGTCGACGGGCATAGACTGTAAATCGTAACCAAGTTATAGCTTTCGTGAGTCTAGATATAAGAGCATACGAAGGGAAAGTTAAGCAAGAGGTACTCTAAGTCTAATTCATATTATCTAAGACCCCTGTCACGTTCTGACCATAGTTCTTTTGTGTTTTCTTTGTTTAGTGTTGGTCAGGACGTGAGCTGAGTGGGCATTTTATGTTGGATGTCTAGTTAGTCTGTTTCTGTGTTTGGCCTGATATGGTTCTCAATCAGAGGCAGGTGTTTGTCGTTGTCTCTAATTGGGAACCATATTTAGGTAGCCTGTTTTGTCATTGTGGGTTGTGGGAGATTGTCTGTTAGTTACTTGTGTCAGCACAGTTCTTATTATAGCTTCACGGTCGTTATTTGTTTATTGGTTTTGTACAGTTTACTTAGTGTTTGTTGTCATCTATTAAATGATGCATTCACACCACGCTGCGCTTTGGTCCGCTTCTTACGACGATCGTGACAGCCTGGTCTGAGAGCATTTCATATGATTATTTACGTAAATCCAAGACACTGTCTTTTGTTACGTGTGTACATATTAGGTCGTGGTGTATTTTATTTTCTATACTGGACACCCTGTGGTTTTGGGTTGTCTGGTATAGTGTCCTGCGCCCTGTATTGTGCAATAGTAAAGCACTTTACTCCGTTACTCTCTCTCTCTGCGTCTGATTCCTGCACACACACCTAGTCCCGCGTGACAATCCCGAAACAAGCCTAATGGCATCACATAAGGCTAATCTCCGAATAAAAGGGCAGAATACATAACCAGGTCAGTCCGGCGGATCTGTGAGTCACCTGTTAGCCGGGTGACATAAGAACTTGAGTGAGACAACTTGTATCACTCTCAACGAGGGTACCTTAACCATCCTATAGCAAAAATCCCTACCGCGACAAGGTTCACCTTCCAAAAGCACATCACCCTAAGCACATGGCCAAGACAATGCAGGAATGGCTTCGGGAATGTCCTTGAGTGGCCCAGCCAGAGGCCGGACTTGAACCTGATCAAACATATCTGGAGAGACCTGAAACTAGCTGTGCAGCGACGCTCCCCATCTATTCTGCAGAGAAGAATGGAAAAACTCCCCAAACACAGGAGCGCCAATCTTGCAGCGTCATATCCAAGACTGTAATCGCTGCCAAAAGTGCTTGAAAAAAGTACTGAGTAATACATTTTAGAATAAGGCTGTAACATAACAAAATGTGGATGAAGTCAAGGGATCTGAATACTTTCCAAATGCACTGTATTTACAGAAAAATTATGAGGCTTTTGAAATGATTCAGACAATTACATTCGCGGAAGCCACAATCTATCAGCAATGTTTAAGCTGATCTACCCCCCAAAAGAACTTAATCAGGTTGATCACATTTGTATGGGAAGTGTACAAAGTATAAAACTATACATTGACCATGTTCCCTGGGTTGTTAGTATAGATAGGGGGGAAGAGAGAGAGAGTCCCACACAAAGAAAGGCTGAAAATAGGCTGATATGCATTATTATTTATAAGCCATCCATGTTAATTCAAGTTATCCTTCTGAATTAGTTAGGAGAGTATGTCTGACACATCTCACCTTCTGTTCTCAAACCCACAACACTGGGGTCAGGAAGTTGATTTAGTGCCTTCTCAAACTCACAACAACAGGGTCAGAAAGTTGATGTAGTTACTCACATAAACTCTGCAGGCCTGGCCTCTCTCACTCCAGACGCCCACCTGTTTAACTGTAGAGGAGAGAGAAGCAGAGACTGGGTGAGACCTTGTTACAGGGTGAGACCACCGTTACAGCAAGGCAACGAGAGGAAGAGTGGGTTGTTATATACATGTGAAATAAACACACACACACACACACACACACACACACACACACACACACACACACACACACACACACACACACACACACACACACACACACACACACACACACACACACACACACACACACACACACACACACACACACACACACACACACACACACACACACTGGTTCACACAGACCCTACGGAGTTGCAGTGTTAAATGGCCCCCTGGCCCTGCTCTCTGCATCCATTGAGTGTGTGTCAGCCCTGGTCCCGGAACATTCTTGTTTGTTTCTTTCTTTCTTTCCTGTTTTCCATCCTGCCTGGCTGTGTTTTTCATAAGGACCCGGCTTCTGTAATGCCATTACACTGCTGCTTACATCTCTTTAATGTCCTTATGTGATTATTACAGAGTTCAGGGGCTTAGATGGAGATGAGACAGGATAGGGGGAAGTGTGTTTGTGTTTGTGTAGTGGGAAGTGTGTGCACCTACGTCTACGCATCTGTCTATGATTGTCTGTTGGTGAGTAGGTGTGTGTGTGATGTCCACAGAAAGAGAGAGGGAAAGAGAGGGAAAGAGAGGGAAAGAGGGAAAGAGAGGGAAAGAGAGGGAACGAGAGGGAACGAGATGGAACGAGATGGAAAGAGGGAAATAGAGGGAAAGAGAGGGAAAGAGAGGGAACGAGAGGGAACGAGAGGGAAAGAGAGGGAACGAGAGGGAAAGAGAGGGAAAGAGAGCGAACGAGAGGGAACGAGAGGGAACGAGAGGGAAAGAGGGAACGAGAGGGAACCAGAGGGAAAGAGAGGGAACGAGAGGGAACGAGAGGGAAAGAGAGGGAACGAGAGGGAACGAGAGGGAACGAGAGGGAAAGAGAGGGAACGAGAGGGAACGAGAGGGAAAGAGAGGGAACGAGAGGGAACGAGAGGGAACGAGAGGGAACGAGAGGGAACGAGAGGGAAAGAGAGGGAATGAGAGGGCGATTAAGGACCTTGCTGCAGTTTGACGACTGTGTTTTTTAGCATAAAGTCTTAGCAGAATCTTTGACAGAGAGTTTTTATTCTATTTGTTGGAGAATATTTAAACGTTCTTGATTGTTGACCTTTGGATCATGAACAATGTGTTTTAGCTCATTGCTTTAGTAAGATACTGCTCTTAGTAAGTCTGAAGCTACGCACACAAGCAGACACACACTTACACACACATACACACACACATTTAAAATTGCACTCACTTACAAACGCACTCACCCTCAGGAACTAATGGAGCGAAAGATAGCCCCCTGACCATATCAATTGTAAGGGAATATTACCATTCATTTAAATGTATTCCAACAGGTAGGGAGCAGTAGCCTTGATTACTGAGAGCATGAGGAGAGCAGTCATGGCTACCTGGTCTGAAATCACATTGGAAACTGCCCGGAGCGACACACTTAATCAAATCACCCACCTGCAATTCAGACCAGAGAAACGCACTTAAGATCACACATTAATGCTAATGTATACAACACATATATAGCAGTCTGAGTCCCCTAACAAGCCATGGCATTAACACAATGCAGGCCAGATCGCATCCAGACGGGAACATCAGTTCCCCTGCCAAACTGAGTAAATCTAAATTAGCCAGGTGACTATAGAGTACATGTGTATAGCTGTGTTGTTTTTCCACACAAATCACGTCAGTGGGTTTAAATTCTGGCATATAAAACTGAGCGGACCCAATTTGCTCTGACTAGCGCTGTCACCTGGCCAGACACACCTGCCTAAGCCAGTTAAGATTCTCGTCAGGGGGTATGGAATCCGACAGGGCAGAATTCTTCATAATGAGAATGGTTTCTGAACGCTACTATTTTCCCCCCAATGACAGCGTTCGTTCGCTCGTTCCCTGTCTTGGTGGGCAATGTTGTTCAAGGATGGCAAAACTAACTGCCAGTGGGAATTGTTGTAATAACGCAGTGGTGAGGCCTCGGGCGCACACGCACACACACACACACACACGCACACACACACTTAACAGGATCTGACAGTGGGGTTAGGAGTAGCCGTTACAGTTTGTCTGAAAAATGTATGTGTTATTTAGGAAAATGCGATGGGTGCTTAAGCTACGAAGGGGAGAAAAGGAGCATAGAATAAGATCTGTTCCATGACGAACGGACCTGAGGTTTATGACTCTGGACAGTAGGGTTACTACGACGATGCCAGCCCACATCTCGTCTCATTAGGAAAGTCCTGGTTTACTGGAAGAAACATGTCTAATGCATCTTCTGCCCATCTCTCTCTCTCTCTCTCTCTCTCTCTCTCTCTCTCTCTCTCTCTCTCTCTCTCTCTCTCTCTCTCTCTCTCTCTCTCTCTCTCTCTCTTCTTCCTATCCCCATCTCTCTCTTTCTCACTCGCTTCGCCTTCTCAATCTAGGTTATAATTTCCTACTCTCTCAGGACTGGGGCTAGAGAAGAAGAGTCTTTATGCTGCTCACATGTAAAGTCAGGCTCCCCGCTCGAGTTCCCAGGCAATCCCCTGATCACCGCTCCTTAGCTGGCCTGCTGAATGTCATTACTACCTCCTCAGTGGGTCTGGCCAAGTCGCGTTGGGGACCGCCAACAACACAGGACGAAATCTCATTACCGCAAAAGGCACACATCCTGAATAAAATGGGATGTCCAGTTTCACACCATTTTCATTATATAGCGTACCCCCCAGTGTCTCTTCAGCAGTGAAAGGCCGTACTGTGGCAAGATGCATGCTGTTCTCCTTACCTGTCCTATTATCAGGGTTTAGAGGGTCCGTCTTTCATGTCTTCTAATGGAATATATTTAGTTACTGTAGACTTTTAGGTTAACAATTTGTTCTATACATTTTTGACAGAATGTCATTAATTGTTTTGTCGATGTGATGTGATGTATTGCAATTGTAATTATAATTTGTCGGCTGGTGTAATCCATTTTCCCCTTCTGGGATCAATGAGGTATCGTATTGTACCATATTGCATCATATTGCATCATATTGCATCATATTGTATCATATTGTATTGTAAACAGCTGTACTTTTTGGGCTTGATGTAGTCGACAATATAAGAAAACCATTCCTGCTGATTCAAAGACCTTTCTTGATGTTACCTGCTGCTATTTTGTTGCACTCTTCACCATTTAATCATACCGACATCCCAAGACATTTTTAACTAATCAATGACCTGTGGCCTCATTTATAAAACTGATATATTGATCCATTTTTAAATTAAGTATGATTTACCCAGAAAACCACATATAAGTAGTTATTTAAAAAACCTTACTTTGACGTGGAAATTATCTTCTCTACGTAAAGTCTAGACTTGGCGTAAGTGATTTTCCTGCTGGTAATGTAGGGGTATTGTAGTTGGGACACATATGCATCCAAGCCTATGGTGAACTTTGCAGTCGCTTTATGAACAATTTGTTAGGAATTATCATTTAAAGGTGTGAGGAATTCTTTTCCAGAAGCAAGGTGTTTTGAATTAAAAACAGAATGCGATGTTCTATAAATAGCATGTCAAATTAGAATAAATTAACCATGGCTGTTCTTGCGTTATGTGAAGACATTGAAAACCGTGCTTTTAGAAGGGAAAGAGTTTTCAGAGAACAGAATTACTTTAATGATCCATGGCTTATAAATCGCTATCATCTCCCAAGAAATGTTCTGTTATATTTGTGCGCTGATTTAGCCCCTTATCTGGAAAGGAAGACATGCTGCAATCATGCCATACCTGTATCTGTCCAAGTACTTTCCACTCTGGGATTCCTTGCTACTGGGACATTCCAGAGGGAAATGGGTGACAGGTCGGTTATATCACAGCCATCATTCAGCCACAAGTGATTGAGGCGATTCTACACGTATTGTCCAAGAGATACATTCGTTTCCCATTTACAGCCAATGAACAGGCGTCAAAGCCGAGTTTGTCCGCTCGTTTAATTTCCCAGGGGTCATAGGTGCAGTTGACTGCATTCATATTGCCAAACGCGCACCGTCTGTAGATGAACATGTATATGTTAACACAAAGAATTTCCATTCATTGAATGTTCAGATGCCTGCGATGCCCGTATGCAAGTACTCAATGTATGCTCCAAGTGGCCAGGGTCTACTGCACAACTCATTCATTCTGCGCCACTGCAGTGTAGGCCTGCGTCTAGAAGCTGTTGAGGAACGAGACGGATGGCTTCTCTGTGAGTTATTTTTTATTCCAGTGTATTATAGCCTATTAACCGTGCAAAATAATGTAACAAAACGGTTTTAACCTATTAGGTGACCGAGGTTATCAACTGAAAATGTGGCTTCTCACTCCATTTGCAGATCCCCTAACAGCAGAGGCAACGCTGTTAGGGGACAATTTGGCGCAGGGCAGAACAAGGTCGGTTGAGGAGCGCACCATCGGACTGCTGAGGAGCAGGTGGCCTTGCCTTGATGCATCAGGTGGAAAATTCCTCTACAAGCCAGAGAAGGTAACTTTAAAATACAAAATTTAAATTTAGTTTTAAAATGGGTCGACATAAAGCAACATTTTATATTTAGCATTTTATTTAAATTGAACACCCAAAGGTTCTGGCCAAATAGCTGAAAACAGTTTTTAATTTGGCCCTATGGTTACAGAGATGTCCAGCTATCTGAATGTTTGTTCAGAATGGTGTCCAGCTATCTGAATGTTCGTTCAGAATGGTGTCCAGCTATCTGAATGTTTGTTCAGAATGGTGTCCAGCTATCTGAATGTTTGTTCAGAATGGTGTCCAGCTATCTGAATGTCCATATATCTGAATGTCCATTCAGAATGGTGTCCAGCTATCTGAATGTTCGTTCAGAATGGTGTCCAGCTATCTGAATGTTTGTTCAGAATGGTGTCCAGCTATCTGAATGTTTGTTCAGAATGGTGTCCAGCTATCTGAATGTCCATATATCTGAATGTCCATTCAGAATGGTGTCCAGTTATCTGAATGTTCGTTCAGAATGGTGTCCAGCTATCTGAATGTTTGTTCAGAATGGTGTCCAGCTATCTGAATGTTTGTTCAGAATGGTGTCCAGCTATCTGAATGTTTGTTCAGAATGGTGTCCAGTTATCTGAATGTTTGTTCAGAATGGTGTCCAGCTATCTGAATGTTTGTTCAGAATGGTGTCCAGCTATCTGAATGTTTGTTCAGAATGGTGTCCAGCTATAGGAATGTTTGTTCAGAATGGTGTCCAGCTATCTGAATGTTTGTTCAGAATGGTGTCCAGCTATCTGAATGTTTGTTCAGAATGGTGTCCAGCTATCGGAATGTTCGAACACAGACTGAATGGTTCCTATCATCTTGTATCCCTGGAACATTTTACTCCACTGATGCTTACTGAGGCTGGTCATGATTAGAAGTGGAGTGGACAGAGGGAGGGAGGAAGGGGTCTAAGAGGTCTGAGATTAGAAATATGATTAGAAATATGATGAGAGGCGGGTGGAATTAGTGAATTGTGAAAAGCGTGGAAGAGCGGGAGAAGGAGAGCAAACATGCGAGTAGAGGAAAGAGATGGAGGAGAGAGATAACATATGGGAGAGCAATGATTGAGAAGGGGTTGGAGGAGAAATGCGGGAGACAAAAAGCTAGCTACATATCGAGAAGCAATGGAAGAATGGAGGAGGAGAGCAAATTTTGAGAGAAGGCTAGAGAGACAGTGGAAAGAGCAAACATTTTGATGGAAGAATGGATTGAGGGAGAAAGGAGGGAGGAGGTGGTCAGCAAACACATTTTAGCATAATAGTCCGCTGTGATCCACAGCAATGGAAGTGTTTGAACTAAATGTTATCTTGTCTCGTTGTCAAATAGACAGACCAGAAATTGTATTAATACAGACACTATGGTAAACAATATGTCTTCAAATATGACCCTGGACAAAGGAGGTCGGGGTATATGACATTACAACAGAATAATATATGTATCCGGATACTGATTCCAATTCTGTTTCCAATTTCAATCAGTGTCAGGAGACGTTCAGGCTCATTGCTCACCGACTGTACTGTCATGGCCACCATTGGCTTATGAAAAGCTCTTCGACAGTCACATTGAACGAATAATAGTTAGCAACCTTCTGCTTATTGGCTGCTTGGTCAGAAATGTATATGCATCATGGTTTGTTGACTTTGCACAATGCTTTTGTTGCACTTTGCATTCTCTTTATTCATGTGTTAGCTATTTTAACCAAGGGGGAGAATGATATGCATTTCCACAATCGGAAAGGATAAGTACCATCGACAATATCGGAAGAGGTAAAGGGAGGTGGAGGGTGAAATTAATGGTGGTTGGCTAATGAGCATTGAGATAAGAATGCCTATTGAAATGGCCACTCTCAGCATGGGGGCGCTGCAAGGCTGGTTTTATCCCCCTCCTCTACTCCCTCTGCACCAATGACTGCACCTCCAACCAGCCATCTGTCAAACTACTCAAGTTATTCAAGTTGGCTGATGACACCACCCTGGTCCAAGTGCCGTGGAGAAGTTGACCGCCTGGTGGACTGTTGCAGTCACAACAACCTGGAGCTCAACACAGTCAAAACCGTGGAGATGGTGGTTGACTACAGTAATGACCCCCAACATCTCTATCCCTCGAGATTGATGGCTCACCCTGTCAGCACAGCTGAATCATTCAAATTCCTGGGGACCATCATCTGCCGTAACCTCAAGCGGGAAGACAACATCACAGTGTGAGGACAACATCACAGTACAACATCACAGTGTGAGGACAACATCACAGTGTGAGGACAACATCACAGTGTGAGGACAACATCACAGTGTGAGGACAACATCACAGTGGGAGGACAACATCACAGTGTGAGGAAATCATCACATTGGGAGGACAACATCACAGTGTGAGGACAACATCACAGTGGGAGGACAACATCACAGTGGGAGGACAACATCACAGTGTGAGGACAACATCACAGTGGGAGGACAACATCACAGTGTGAGGACAACATCACAGTGGGAGGAGAACATCACAGTGTGAGGACAACATCACAGTGTGAGGACATCATCACAGTGTGAGGACAACATCACAGTGGGAGGACAACATCACAGTGTGAGGACGACATCACAATGGGAGGACAACATCACAGTGTGAGGACAACATCACAGTGTGAGGACAACATCACAGTGTGAGGACAACATCACAGTGTGAGGACAACATCACAGTGTGAGGACAACATCACAGTGTGAGGACAACATCACAGTGGGAGGACAACATCACAGTGTGAGGACAACATCACAGTGTGAGGACATCATCATAGTGGGTGGACAACATCATAGTGTGAGGACAACATCACAGTGGGAGGACAACATCACAGTGGGAGGACAACATCACAGTAGGAGGACATCATCACAGTCGGAGGACAACATCACAGTGTGAGGACAACATCACAGGTGTGCAAAAGAGCAGAAAAGTAAATAAATAATAACATTATGGGGATGAGGAAGGTGAAAATAGGTGGGCTATTTACCAATAGACTATGTACAGCTGCAGCGATCGGTTAGCTGCTCAGATAGCAGATGTTTGAAGTTGGTGAGGGAGATAAAAGTCTCCAACTTCAGCGATTTTTGCAATTCGTCTGACCGACAACATTCTATCCTCCAGTCTGACTGACACCATTCTATACTCCAGTCTGACGGACACCATTCTATACTGCAGTCTGACCGACACCATTCTACACTGCAGTCTGACCGACACCATTCTACACTGCAGTCTGACTGACACCATTCTATACTGCAGTCTGACCGACACCATTCTACACTGCAGTCTGACCGACACCATTCTACACTGCAGTCTGACCGACACCATTCTACACTGCAGTCTGACCGACACCATTCTACACTGCAGTCTGACGGACACCATTCTATACTGCAGAAATGACTTAAATGTAAATGTAAATGACCGACACCATTCTACACTGCAGTCTGACCGACACCATTCTACACTGCAGTCTGACCGACACCATTCTACACTGCAGTCTGACCGACACCATTCTACACTGCAGTCTGACGGACACCATTCTATACTGCAGTCTGACCGACACCATTCTACACTGCAGTCTGACGGACACCATTCTACACTGCAGTCTGACCGACACCATTCTACACTGCAGTCTGACCGACACCATTCTACACTGCAGTCTGACGGACACCATTCTATACTGCAGTCTGACCGACAACATTCTACACTGCAGTCTGACCGACACCATTCTACACTGCAGTCTGACCGACACCATTCTACACTGCAGTCTGACGGACACCATTCTATACTGCAGTCTGACCGACACCATTCTACACTGCAGTCTGACCGACACCATTCTACACTGCAGTCTGACCGACACCATTCTACACTGCAGTCTGACCGACACCATTCTATACTGCAGTCTGACCGACACCATTCTACACTGCAGTCTGACCGACACCATTCTACACTGCAGTCTGACCGACACCATTCTACACTGCAGTCTGACCGACACCATTCTACACTGCAGTCTGACCGACACCATTCTATACTGCAGTCTGATGGCCACAATGGTGGCCCTCTTGAAGCATGTGGGAACAGCAGACTGGGATAGGTATTGATTGAATATGTCCGTAAACACACCAGCCAGCTGGTCTGCGCAGGGTCTGAGGACACGGCTAGGGATGTTAAATTGCGACCCTACTTTGTCTCTATACTGACGCTTAGCTTGTTTGATTGCCTTGCGGAGGGAATAGCTACACTGTTTTATGTATTCTGGTCAAATATTTTTAGCTGAATGTCTGAAGGACAAATTAAAACTTGGAGCTATAATTTATGTTTGCATACATCATTGTATGTCATGAAAAGCTCCAATTTGACCTCTATATGACCTTATAAACCCAACAACATGTCTGATTGGCTTCGACTCCCCTTAGAATCCTGGTTTTAATCCTGAGCCATTGAACA
Source organism: Oncorhynchus keta (assembly GCF_023373465.1). Taxonomy (NCBI): domain Eukaryota; kingdom Metazoa; phylum Chordata; class Actinopteri; order Salmoniformes; family Salmonidae; genus Oncorhynchus; species Oncorhynchus keta. Next base: position 14,457,785 of record NC_068439.1, on the reverse strand, counting down.
AGTTTACTCTCAATCTCAATTGGGAGCAATTTGACACTGTGTGTGTCATTGAACATCTCAGCTGGGGTCTGGTTGTTGATGGCACACTTAAACAAGGCAGTAATCTCCATGCCAATGACAATCTTTATATCCGTCTCTCTCTCCGCCCCATGTGTTGTTGTACTCGTGCGTCCATCACCATTTCCTGGGGCAGGTTTGGAGCGGCAATCGATTGAACTGTATCTTTATTCATTAGGACCGGAGTGAGAAACAGGATGAACAAGTTTGACCTCACTTGGATCGTTTCCCATTTGCATCTGAAATGGAGGTCTGCAGAGATCAAGCGAAGATAAAGAGAGAATAAGAAACATTTCTCTTCAGATTTCTCCTTCCCCCATTCTGTACGCTAAGCCTCTAGGCATGTGCTCTCATTGCTCTGGCCTGTGGAAACCACTCACACGACCCGACATCCACACACACACGCACGCACGCACGCACGCACGCACGCACGCACGCACGCACACACACACACACACACACACACACACACACACACACACACACACACACACACACACACACACACACACACACGCACACACACACACACACACACACACACACACACACACACACACACACACACACACACACACACACACACACACACACACACACACACACACACACACACACGCATGAACTCTGTAATAATCACATAAGGACTTTACAGAGATTTAAATAGAAGTGTAATGGCTTTACAGAAGCCAGGCAGGATGGACAACAGGAAAGAAACAAACAAGAATGTTCCGGGACCAGGGCTGAAACACACTCAATGGATGCAGAGAGCAGGGCCAGGGGGCCGTTTAACACTGCAACTCCGTAGGGTCTATGTGTGTGAACCAGTGTGTGTGTGTATATGCAAATCTTACTCTGGCAAATGGGTCTGTGTGTATGTGTGTGTGTGTGTGTGTGTGTGTGTGTGTGTGTGTGTGTGTGTGTGTGTGTGTGTGTGTGTGTGTGTGTGTGTGTGTGTGTGTGTGTGTGTGTGTGTGTGTGTGTGTGTGTTTACTTTCCATGTATATAACCCAACTTCCTCTCCCTTCCGTTGCCTTGCCTGTAGCTGTGAAAGACAAGGTCTCACCCAGTCTCTGCTTCTCTCTCCTCTACAGTTAAACAGGTGGGCGTATAGAGTGAGAGAGGCCAGGCCTGCAGAGTTTATGTGAGTAACTACATCAACTTTCTGACCCTATTGTTGTGAGTTTGAGAAGTAATCAAATCAACTTCCTGACCCCAACCCCTTCAGAACGATAACTAGAATGGATCTCTCTCTCTCTCTCTCTCTCTCTCTCTCTCTCTCTCTCTCTCTCTCTCTCTCTCTCTCTCTCTCTCTCTCTCTCTCTCTCTCTCTCTCTCTCTCTCTCTCTCTCAATTCAATTCAATTGGTCTATATTGGCATAGGAAACATATGTTTACATTGCCAAAGCTTGAGAAATAGATAATTAACCAGAGTGAAACACTCCAAAATTAACAGTAAATATTTCATTCACAAATATACATTGTTGTAATGATGTGCAAATAGTTAAAGTACAAAAGGGAAAATAAATAAACGTAAATATGGGTTGTATTTACAATGGTGTTTGTTCTTAACTGGTTGCCATTTTCTTGTGGCAACATGTCACAAATCAAATCAAATCAAATGTTATTTGTCACATACACATGGTTAGCAGTTAATGCGAGTGTAGCGAAAATGTGTGCTTCTAGTTCCAACAATGTAGTAATAACCAACGAGTAATCTAAGCTAACAATTCCACAACTACTACCTTATACACACATGTGTAAAGGGATAAAGAATATGTACATCAAGATATATGAATGAGTGATGGTACAGAACGGCATAAGCAAGATGCAGTAGATGGTATCGAGTACAGTATATACATATGAGATGAGTAATGTAGGGTATGTAAACATAAAAGTGGCATAGTTTAAAGTGGCTAGTGATACATGTGTTACATAAAGATGGCAAGATGCAGCAGATGATATAGAGTACAGTATATACATATACATATTAGATGAGTAATGTAGGGTATATAAACATTATATTAAGTGCCATTTTTTAAAGTGGCTAGTGATACATTTTTTTACATCAATTTCCATTATTAAAGTGAGCTGGTGTTGAGTCAGTATGTTGGCAGCAGCGACTCAATGTTAGTGGTGGCTGTTTAAAACTTCTTATGGATGGGGGGCAGTATTGAGTAGCTGCATAAGTTGCCCAAACTAAACGGCCTGCTCCTCAGTCTCAGTTGCTAATATATGTATATTATTATTAGTATTGGATAGAAAACACTCTAAAGTTTCCAAAACTGTCAAAAGATTGTCTGTGAATATAACAGAACTGATATTGCAGGCAAAACCTTGAGGAAAATCAAACCAGGAAGTGGCTTCTATTTTGAAAACTCCATGTTCGATAGCCTGCTTTTGCTCCATTTAAAGGGAGATCAACCATGTTCATTTTCCTATCGCTTCCTCAAGGTGTCAACAGTCTTTAGACATAGTTTCAGGCTTTTATTTTGAAAAATGAGCGAGAAAGATAACATTGCGTCATTGTATGGCCGGGTGCCAGCAGCGTTTTATATGCATAACAGAGTTTGGGCAGCCATTGACTCTCCCTCTTCTACTGATAAAGACAGTTGCGATTGATATATTATCGATTATATATTTTCAAAACAACCAGTGGATTGATTATAAAAAACATTTGACATGTTTCTGTGGACATTACGGAAACTATTTGGAATTTGTCTGCATTGTCGTGACCACTTTTTCCTGTGGATTTCTGAACATAACATGCCAAAGAAACGGATGTATTTTGGATATAAAAATCATCTTTATGGAACAAAAGGAACATTTATTGTGTAACTGGGAGTCTTGTGAGTGAAAACATCCGAAGATCATCAAAGGTAAACAATTAATTTATTGCTTTTCTGATTTTCGTGACCAAGCTACTTTTTTGGGTTTTTTTTTTATTTAATTTTTTTAGCCCTTTTTTTCTCCCCAATTTCGTGGTATCCAATTGTTGTAGTAGCTACTATCTTGTCTCATCGCTACAACTCCCGTACGGGCTCGGGAGAGACGAAGGTTGAATGTCATGTGTCCTCCGATACACAACCCAACCAGCCGTACTGCTTCTTAACACAGCGCACATCCAACCCAGAAGCCAGCCGCACCAATGTGTCAGAGGGCAACCTTGGTTAGCACTCACTGCGCCCGGCCCGCCACAGGAGTCGCTGGTGCGCGATGAGACAAGGACATCCCTACCGACCAAGCCCTCCCTAACCCGGATGACGCTAGGCCAATTGTGCGTTGCCCCACAGACCTACCGGTTGCAGCCGGTTACGACAGAGCCTGGGCGCGAACCCAGGGACTCTGATGGCACAGCTTAACCACTGCGCCACCCGGGAGGCCCTGTGACCAAGCTACTTGATGCTAAGTGTACATAATGTTTTGTCGAGCGATCAATAAATTTACACAAACGCTTGGATTGCTTTCGCTGTAAAGAATATTTTCAAAATCTGACACAACAGGTGGATTAACAAAAGGCTAAGCTGTGTTTTCCTATATTGCACTTGTGATTTCATGAATATAAATATTTTTTGTAATATTGTTTGAATGTGGCGCTATGCAATTCAGCGGTTGTTGATGACAATGAACCCGTTAACGGGATTGCAGCCCTAACAAGTTAACCTTGAGATAGGCTTTGACATAGAAGCTTTTTTTCAGTCTCTCAGTCTCTGCTTTGATGCACCTGTACTGACCTCGCCTTCTGGATGATAGGGTGAACAGGCAGTGGCTCTGGTGGTTGTTGTCCTTGATGATCTTTATGGCCTTCCTGTGACATCGGGTGGTGTAAGTGTCCTGGAGGGCAGGTAGGTTGCCCCTGGTGATGCATTGTGCAAACCTCACTACCCTCTAGAGAGCCTTACAGTTGCGGACGGAGCCGTTGCCGTACCAGGCGGTGATAAAGCCCGACAGGATGCTCTCGATTGTGCATCTGTAGAAGTTTGTGAGTGCTTTTGGAGATAAGCCAAATTTCTTCAGCCTCCTGAGGTTCAAGAGGCCCTGCTGCGCCTCCTTCACAACGTTGTCTGTGTGGGTGGAGGGTACTATGGTGTTAAATGCTGAGCTGTAGTCAATGAACAGCATTCTCACATAGGTATTCCTCTTGTCCAGATGGGTTAGGGCAGTGTGCAGTGTGGTTGCGATTGCGTCATCTGTGGACCTATTGGGGCGGTAAGGAAATTGGAGTGTGTCTAGGGTGTCAGGTAGGTTGGAGGTGATATGGTCCTTGACTAGTCTCTCAAAGCACTTCATGATGACGGAAGTGAGTGCTGTGGGTGGATAGTCGTTTAGCTCAGTTACCTTAGTTTTCTTGGGAACAGGAACAATGGTGGCCCTCTTGAAGCATGTGTGGATAGCAGACTGGGATAAGGATTGATTGAATATGTCCGTAAACACACCAGCCAGCTGGCCTGCGCATGCTCTGATCTTACTGCTGTGAATGCACACTGTGGTATTTCACCCAATAGATGTGGGAGTTTATCAAACTTGGATTTGTTTTCGAATTTGTGTGTCTGTGTGGTATGAAATATGTGTCTCTCATACATTTGGCAGGAGGTTAGGAAGTGCATTTCAGTTTCCAACTCATTTTGTGGGCGGTGTGCACATATCCTCTTCTCTGAGAGCCAGGTCTGCTTTCAGCGACCTTTCTAAATAGCAAGGCTATGCTCACTGAGTCTGTATATAGTCAGAGATTCACTTATTTTTTGGTCAGGAACAGTGGTCAGGTATTCTGTGGTCAAGTATTTCGGGTCAAATAGCATTCTATATTCCGCTGTTTTTTGTAAATTCTATCCAATATGTAAAGTAATCTCTTTTTGTTTTCTCATGATTTGGTTGGGTCTAATTGTGTTGCTGTCCTGGGGCTCTGTTGGGTCTGTTTGTGAACAGCGCCCTAGGACCAGCTTTCATAGGGGGCTTCTAAGAGTTTTCAATCTATTTGTTATTTTGACTCGTGAGCATAATAGCTTCTCTGCATTATGATTACGCCATGATCTGATTTTTCAACGATGCACGACTGATGAATTTATCGTCTGCTGACTTTACGATATCATATCAACACGGATGGTAATATATTTAAACTTCAGTGGCTTAGAGGTCGTCGTATCTCACTGCTTCAGCCCCGCTGCAATCCCTCATTGTTATTCATAAAATATGTCTCGTACGGATTGAGGGGTGCCCCGTGAATGGTTCCACAATGTTTCGGACTGTTGTAGGGGCACATAAAGTTCATGTTGTAAAGTCTGCCCGTTTTTCCTCCTTGACCTTATCACATTGGTAGTCAATAAGGCATGTGTTAGCATTGTAGAACATATTTAGAAATGGATTATGTTTATACTTTTTCAGTTTATCACTTTACTTCTGGCTGAAAGAACATATTGGGTTGTTGGTAGAGATTCTAGATGTATGAATGGGGGACTATTCAAATAAATCATTTTTCTAACTCATTACAGTTTGCCCTGATAATACTCCACCACCATTGATAGCTGTTTTATTTTGCCAGCAGAGTCAGCTTTGTGTAAAAAAAATCTACTCCACCAATCAGATAAGCGGTTCACACACCCTCACACATACAAAACTGGCCAATTCATTTAGCCGCTGCCTTATCCCTAATCTTCATTGAGCAAAGTCATTTCCCCGGGACTCATTTGAGTAATTGTCAGTTCTTTGCCAACAGTTATCGCAAATACACACTCTCTCTCAAACACACACACACACACACAAAGTAATCAACCTGCAACTCATTGGGCCACAGCAGAAAAGGTATGCAATGAGAAGATGAGGAGAGGGAGAAGACAAGCAAACAGGTATACCACAAACAGATTCAGAGAGATGGAGAGTCTGAGGTGAAGGATAACACAAAAAGTAATGATGATGATTATGAAAAAATGAAATCGTTTTCATTTAGATACCAAATACGTTGACGTGTAGGTGTTTTTAGTAGCAAATCAAAGAAATGCAACACATTCGAAAGACATGGGCCGCATTCCAGAGTAACTACATTGCATGATTGCATTGATGCCTGCCAGATCTCAGAACACCTAGATGGATGTTTAACATATCAGCTAACCACATCATATGATATAGCATTCTGATTCCCCACTGCTCGGTCAACAACTGCATTGTAGTTGGCCTGAAAGTCGACTGTAGTCTATATGAAAAGTCCATTCCACCCTCTTTCTAAGCAGCTGTCCAGCAGTAGAGCCACGGAGAGACTGAGGTCAGATGACATTACACTACATGATGATGGAACATGACATGACAAGATGTGACACTGCATGACAAAACACAACCTGACAGGGAGATGAGTTTCATGCCTTTTACTTTTCCTTTGGGCCTGCTTTCCAAATGGCATCCTATTCCCTATGGGTCCTGGTCAAAAGTAGTGCACTATGTAGGGATTATGGTCCCATTTGGGATGCACCTTGGAATACATTAACCTTCAGCATGATCAGAGAAAACCAGACAATGCTGTGCCCCCCCATAATGCTGTTATGTAACACCTTGCATGACAGGTGGCTAGAACACTGACGTCTGCACTGTTCCCTCTAGATTCTAGAATAGATTGAATCTATTTGATGTCATGTCACTGTAAAGATTTAAGTACCTTCACACCATATTCTGGCAGAAGCAATCCTGATAATAATACTTTTTGGGGGGCTTATACTTGTAATGGATTATTTTTTGCATATCCCGACACCCGCGGGGTCACAGCCAGGGTTGCCATTGCACAGCACCCATATGGAGCAATTAGATTATAAGTACCTTTCTCAAGGACAGAGTGCCAAAATTGTGTTTTTACCTTGTCGATTCCGGAACTTGAACCAGCGACCTTTCAGTTACTGGCCAACAATCTAACCACCCATAATCCTTCACTTTTGTAGGACATTTTCTTATGTTCAGTACTTCATTTTCCTGACTTAATTATTTACAATGACAAATGTAATAGGAGGATGAAACTGTGTTGTATTGAATTGTGCCTTTAATCAAATGATGTCTGTCTTTTTGATGAAGACACATGTAGATGTATAATATAACTATTTGTGTAATTGACAAGATACAATGTCTGTAGGTGTGTGATTGACAATATTAAATGTCTGTAGGTGTGTGATTGACAAGATTAACTGTCTGTAGGTGTGTGATTGACAAGATTAACTGTCTGTAGGTGTGTGATTGACAAGATTAACTGTATGTTGGTGTGTGATTGACAAGATTAACTGTCTGTAGGTGTGTGATAAAATATACATTTGCAGTACCTGTCAAAAGTTTGGACACAACTAATCATTCAAGGGTTTTTCTTAATTTTTTTAAACATTTTTTACATTGTAGAATAATAGTAAAGACATCAAAACTATGAAATAACACATGGAATCACATGGAATCATGTAGTAACCAAAAAAGTGTTAAACAAATCCAAATGTATTTCAGTTTCTTCAAAGTAGCCACCCTTTGACTTGATGACAGCTTTTCACACTCATGGGGTTCTCTCAACCAGCTTCAAGAGGAACGCTTTTTCCATCAATCTTGAAGGAGTTCCCATATATGCTGAGCACTTGTTGGCTGCTTTTCCTTCAATCTGCGGTTCAACTCATCCCAAACCATCTCAAATGGGTTGAAGTTGGGTGATTGTGGACGCCAGGTCAACTGATGCAGCACTCAATGACTACCCTTCTTGGTCTAATAGTCCTTACACAGCCAGGAGGTGTGTTTTGGGTCGTTGTCTTGTTGAAAAACAAATGATAGTCCCACTAAGTGCAAACCAGATGGGATGACGTATCGCTTCAGAATGCTGTGGTAGCCATGCTGGTTATGTGTGCCACGAATTCTAAATAAATCACTGACAGTGTCACCAGCTAAGCACCCCAACACCATCACACCACCTCCTCCATGCTTCACGGTGGGAATCACACGTGGGGATGATCTGTTCACCTACTCTGTGTCTCATAAAGATGGTTGGAAAAGAAAATCTCAAAGTTGGACTCATCAGGTCAAAGAACAGACTTCTAGTGGTCTAATGTCCATTTCTCGTGTTTCTTTTCTCAAGCAAGTCTCTTATTATTATTATTGGTGTCATTTAGTATTGGTTTCTATGCAGCAATTCGACAATGAAGGCCTGATTCAAGCAGTCTCCTCTGAACAGTTGATGTTGAGATGAGTCATTTACTTAAACTGAAGCATTTATTTGGGCTGCAATCTGAGGCTGGTAACTAATGAACTTATCATCTGCAGCAGAGGTAACTCTAGGTATTCCTTTCCTGTGGGGGTCCTCATGAGAGACAGTTTCATCAGAGCGCTTGATTGTTTTTGCGTCTGCACTTGAAGAAACGTTCAAAGTTCTTTACATTTTCTGTATTGACTGACCTTCATGTCTTAAAGTAATGATGGACTGTTGTTTCTCTTTGCTTATTTGATCTGTTCTTGTCATAATATGGACTTGGTCTTTTACCAAATAGGGCCATCTTCTGTATACCACCCAACCTTGTCACAACACTACTGATGAATCAAACAAATGAACTTTTAACAAGGAACGTCTGTTAATTGAAATGCATTCCAGGTGACTACCTCAATAAGTTGGTTGAGAGAATGTCAAGAGTGTGCAAAGCTGTCATCAAAGCAAAGGATGGCTACTTTGAAGAATCTCAAATATATTTGGATTTGTTTAACCATTTTTTTGTTACCATATTATTCCATATGTATTATTTCACAGTGTTGATGTCTTCACTATTATTCTACTATGTAGAAAATAGTAAAAATAAAGAAAAACCCTTGATAAGTAGGTGTGAGTAGATGAGTAACGTTTGACTGGTACTGTATATATCACAGTTTAAGTACTCAGACTCTTTACATAGTATTTTGTTGAAGCACATTTTCAGCAATTACAACCTCAAGTCTTCTTGGGTACGATGCTACAATCTTGGCACACCTGTATTGTGGAGTTTCTCCCATTCTTCTCTGAAGATCCTCTCAAGCTCTGTTTGGTTGGATGTGGAGTGTCGCTGCACAGATATTTTCAGGTCTCTCCAGTGATGTCTTGGTTGTGTGCTTAGGTTTGTTGTCCTGTTGGAAGGTTAACCTTCGCTCCCAGTCTGAGGTCAATCTTGGTTTCATCAGAACAGGGAGTCATGTTTATCATGGTCTGAGAGTCCTGATTAGTGGAGTGCTGCAGAGATGGTTGTCCTTCTGGAAGCTTCTCCCTTCTCAACAGAAGAACTCTCAACAGAAGAACTCAACAGAAGCACTGTCAGAGTGACCATCGGGTTCTTGGTCACCTCCTGACCAAGGCCCTTCTCCCCTGAATGCTCAGTTTGGCTGGCGGCCAGCTTCAAGAATAGTCTTGGTAGTGACAAACTTATTCTATTTAAAAATGATGGATGCCAAGTGTTCTTGGGGACCTTCAATGCTGCATAAATATGTTGTACCCTTCCCAGATCTGTGCCTCTACACAATCCTGTCTTGGAGCGCTACGGACAAATCTCATGGCTTGGTTTTTGCTCTGACATGTAACGTCAACTGTGAGACCTTATATAGACAGGAGTGTGCCTTTCAAAATCATGTCCAATCAATTGAATTAACCATGGGTGGACTCCAATCAAGTTGCAGAAACATCTCAAGGATGATCAATGGAAACAGGATGCACCTGAGCTCAATTTCGAGTCTCGTAGCAAGAGTCTGAATACCTAGGTAAATAAAGAATTTAAGTTTTTCCATTTTAATACATTTTGAAAATGTCATTATTAGGTATTGCGTATAGATTGATGAGGAAAACCATTAATTTAATAATTGTAATAGTAAGGCAGTAGCCTCCCGAGCGGCTCAGCAGTCTAAGGCACTGCATTCCACTACAGCCCAGGGTTCGATCTCAGCCTGTGTTACAGCCAGCCTTGACTGGGAGACCCATGAGGTGGCGCACAATTGGCCCAGGGTCGTCCGGGTTAGGGGAGGGTTTGGACTGGCCGGGACTTCCTTGTTCCATCGCACTCATGGGACTCCTTGTGGTGAGCCTGGTGCCTGCAAGCTGACCTCTGTCACCAGTTGTACGGTGTTTCCTCTCGACACAATGGTGCAGCTGGCTTCCGGGTTAAGCAAGCAGCATGTCAAGAAGCCGTGTGCCTTTTTAGGGTAATGTTTCGGGGGACGCATGTCTCTCGACCTTCCCCTCTCCAGAGTCCTTATGGGAGTTGCAGAGATGGGACAAGACTGTAACTACCAAATCAGTAAAACAAATATTCAGCCTGTAACATAACAAAAAGGGGTCTGAAGGCTTTCAGAAATGCCCTGTACGTATATCAGTAGCGCTGACTACTAGGCATGTATGTGTCTAGTAGGCCTACTGGGATTTGGTTGTCTCTCTGTGGTTCTGAAAGTCGCCTGTTCATGCACGGCAGTTGTGTGGGGCCCATTGTGGCCTGTGGATCAACGTTTCAGTTAGTAATTGCCACCTTTTGGCCGATAAAATAAATGAGAAGCCGATAAATAAAATTATAGCAGGACAAATGGTCCAGATGGTCCAAATGGTCCACTGGAGTAACTGGAGTTACTGGAGTAACCTAAATCAGGGTCACACAGAGCCTTGAACAAATCTACGTTAAGATCGGTGTGTGACATAACCTAGGCTAATGAGATTAGCATGAGGTTGTAAGTAACAAGAACATTTCCCAGGACATAGACATATCTGATTTTGACAGAAAGGTTAAATTCTTGTTAATCTAACTGCACTGTCCAATTTAAAGTAGCTATTACAGTGAAAGAATACCATGCTGTTGTTTGAGGAGAGTGCACAGTTATGAACTTGAAAATGTATTAATAAACCGATTAGGCACTTTTGGGCAGTCTTGATACAACATTTTGAACCGAAATGCAATGGTTCATTGGATCAGTCTAAAACTTTGCACATAGACTGCTTCCATCTGGTGGCCAAAGTCTAAATTGTGCCTGGGCTGGCATAACTTATTATTATACACAAAACAATATAATACACAAAACAATACAAAAATAACATCCTACATTAATTTAACATTTACACAAACTTCAAAGTGTTTCCTTTCAAATGGTATCAAGAATATGCATATCCTTGCTTCAGGTCCTGAGCTACAAGTTATATTTGGGTATGTCGTTTTAGGCTAAAATTGTATTAAACAAAAGCATACACCTCACACACATAGTTATGGGCTTAAAGAAAATGAAAACACCTGTACCATGTCAAATATAGAGTTGACATGTATTACATTTTGAGTTTGCATCCCAATATTACACTTTATTTACTATACATCACAGAAGACTGAAATATAACAGAACTTTTGTAAAGGCTTATTAATTATGAAAAATAGTCATTTGACTGCAGGAAAGGGTTACGGTAGGTTATAAGTAGGCCTGTTGTAAAATAAATATTGTTAGCCTATTGCTATCTTTTGTTGGGTATGGTAGGCAGTAGCCTTTCTTGGCAATTTCTGCAATATAGCCTGTTCAAAACATTTGTGAAGGTTTCAACCAGTTCAAGTGTTTTGTTTAATTCTGTTGAGCCATTTCCTTTGGCCAAATTAAGTTCCAACTGTAATGTTGTGTTTGTCTCAATGTAATATCCTGCTCATATTTTCCCTATAAACAATAGCTTGACTACCTTTTGATATTAAGCTAATAAGGTACTGTATGGCTATTATTTTATTGTACAGCTGAAATGTGAGGTGGACAATTACTGTTTTAGGAAAGTAAAAACTAATAAAATAACAGACTATACAGTTTAATGTACCACAGATCAAAACAAAGAATAGTTATTTCGTAATTGTCATGTCTACTGCCGCTCCTCCCCTCCGTCGTTCGACATCGCCGGTTTACTAACCACCGATCCTATCATTACGCACACCTGGCATTCATCATTACGCGCACCTGGCATTCATCATCACGCGCACCCGCACTTCATCATTAGACACACCTGGACTCCATCACTTCACTGATTACATCCACGATATCTGTCATTCCCATAGTTCCATTCCTCAGGCAGTATTGACTAGGTGTTTCATGTCTATACGCTACTCGTGTTTGTCATATCGTTCCGTTTATTATTAAACTCACCACCTGCACTTGCTTTCCGACTCCCAGCGTCTACGTTACAGTAATTAGTTATAATTACAGATTTTCAGGACACGTAAATATGGCTCATTTGGCCAACATCCCTCATGTATTAATGATGCTGGTTGTGTGGGGTGACGCCCTAACGTCATGGATGGCTATACATTCCTCAAATGTCCGATAAATGTCAAATCTTCCCGGTCACTTGTCCAGGGCCATATTGTCCTAACTGAAACCTTGCTGTGAATGTGGGTCAAATGTTAGCAACACCGACCTGCTGCTGTTTTATGGTTGGTTGCGGTGTGTGTGTGTGCGTGCGTGCATGTGTGTGTGTGTGTGTGTGTGTGTGTGTGTGTGTGTGTGTGTGTGTGTGTGTGTGTGTGTGTGTGTGTGTGTGTGTGTGTGTGTGTGTGTGTGTATGTGTGTGCGCGCAGCTGATCTGAGGTCAGCTGGCGAGGGACCAGGTGATATTCTCACTAACCTGTTGTCTGAGAGGCTTCTATCTCTCTCTATCCCCCTCTCTTCTCTCCGATCCCCCCCTCTCGCTCTCTCTATCTATTCCTCTCTCTCAATCCCCCTGTCTCTATCCCCTCCCCACCCTCTCTATTTCTCTCTACCCCCCCTCTCTCTCTCTCAATTCAATTTCAATTTAAGGGCTTTATTGGCATGGGAAACGTAAGTTAACTTTGCCAAAGCAAGTGAAGTCGATAATAAACAAATAGGAAATAAACAATACAAATGAACAGTAAACATTACACTCACAGAAGTTCCAAAATAATTAAGACATTTAAAATGTCATACGTCCATATACAGGGCTGTAATGATGTGCAAATAGCTAAAGTGCAAAAGGGAAAGTAAATCAACACAAATATAGGTTGTATTTAAAATGGTGTTTGTTCTTCACTGGTTTCCCTTTTCTTGTGGCAACAGGTCACAAATCTTGCTGCTGTGATGGCACAATAGAAATGGGAGTTTATCAAAATTAGATTTGTTTTTGAATTATTTTGGGGTCTGTATAATCTGAGGGAAATATGTGTCTCTAATATGGTCATACATTTGGTAGAAGGTTAGGAAGAGCAGCTAAGTTTCCACCTAATTTTGTGGGCAGTGTGCACATGGCCTGTCTTCTCTTGAGAGCCAGGCCGCCGTTGGCAGACTAGGCTATGCTGAGTCTGTATATAGTAAAATATTTCCTTAATTTTGTGTCAGTCTCTCTCTCTCTCTGTATCTCCCTTGCCTCTATCCCCACACACTTATAGTAAGGTGGGAGGTGATATTACCATGTTAAGTTGTCATATATTCCACCCCTTAATTGCTGTCCAATTGCAGCGTGCCATGGGTAAACCTTCTTTGCCTGACAGACGGTTTACTGCCCCCACTGGGAAACACACACACACGCAGACACACACACACGCAGACACACACACACACGCAGACACACACACACACACACACACACGCAGACACACACACACACACACACACACACACACACACACACACACACACACACACACACACACACACACACACACACACACACACACACACACACACACACACACACACACACACACACACACACACACACACACACACACACACACACACACACACGCGCAGACACACACACACACAGACACACACACGCAGAAACACACGCACACACACACACGCAGACACACACACACACACAAATACAGGTGTGCGCACACTCAGAGACATGGTCACATGACCCACAGCAGGAAGACAGGGGCCCAAACACTTAAAAGACACACCCTACCCCCTCAGCCGTCAAATGAAGTGGACATGTATCATGACGTCTGACGATTATACACTTGCAGGACAAGGGGTGAGGGAGGGAGGAAGGAATTTTAAATTGACCACCGTTGCCTGAAATTCGTTACTCGTTCATCCTACGATGATTGTGTTTTCAGCCACCGGTAGATTGTGGGTGCTTTATATCCGCTACAGTCAATTGTGAGTGCATGTCTACTTATATAAAATATACAATTACTAAAAACTTGTTTGGGCAAGGCCCTTTTTTCTCAATTTCCGCCTGACTGACATGCCAAAAGTAAACTGCCTGTTGCTCAGGCCCTGAAGCCAGGATATGCATATAATTGGTACCATTGGAAAGACAAAAATTTAAAGTTTGTAGACATGTTAAAATAATGTAGGGGAATATAACACAATAGATATGGTAGGAGGAAATCCAAAGAAAAACCAACCCGGAATGTTTATTTTTTTGAGAGACCATGCTCTTACTTACTTACTTATTGACTTTATTGTCGCCATGGGGAAATTTTGCTACAGTGTCATGTAGTCATTTGAAGTTGCGTTTAAATACAAAACAAAATGTTCAATGCAACTTTCATAACAGTTACAAACCAATAAAACATGTTTTTTTAAAGGCTAGTCTGCTGGCCTTACTGAGTCGATAAGAACATTAGCCCGAGCTATTTAGGAGGGATATCACACCTGGCACAAATTATTGTATAGTTCTGTTTTTCCTGCTGAGGGGTGCCGTATACACCCAGAGGGGAGTAGTTCAAAGTCCGGATACATGGGGTGGCTTGGGTCTAAAATGATTTTATGAGCCTTACAGATGGCAAGTATAAGGGCATACTCAATTCTAGCTCCCAGGATGCGATTCCCATGACTTCCACAGGGTGTCAGCCATCTATGTTCAAGGTTTCAGGCTTGTAACTTCCAAAGCGATTTTAGGGTATCTGAGGAGTAAATAGAAAAGTATTTTGACTTGTTGATAAAGTTTAGGTGTAGATTTTCGGATTATTTTCTCTCATGTTGAGCGAGTGGATTACTCAAATCGATGGCACCAACTAGACAGACTTTTGAGATATAAAGAAGGATTGTATCTAACAACATGTTATAGCTGGGACCCTTTGGATGACAAGTCAGAGGAAGATTATCAAAATGAGACACTTGTATGTACCTAAATGTTTGATATCCATAATTTTTATGATTATTTCTTTGAATTGTGTGCCTCCAGTTTCACCGGAAGTTGTCGACAGGTGTCCCGCTTGTGGGACGCCTAGCCTAAGAAGTTTTTAAGAATTCCTGAACTTAACCCTAACCTTAAAAATTCTGCCTCTGATTCAAAATATTTAAAACATATTTTATATCACTGGATTTTTACTCTCAACCATTGGAATGATGGGCGTAAGCATCTGCCTATCTGCCATCCCCGTCCACAACACCCTTGCAAAACTGAAACCTACTTTAAGGAAATGGCGCTCACTGTTTCCCCTAGTGGCCAGTTACCACGTCATCTCACGATGTCCTCAGACATGGATTGATGTTCGAATACTGACTTCTATCACGGGTGAACTGGCTGATAATCACACAGTCACACTCAGTTGCCAACAACACTATCGCCATGGTTACAAAAGCCTTAAAGAACAAATTCCTACACTAAAAATGATTCACTACAACATTTACACACAGACACATACAAGAACGCGTGCGCACGCACACACACACACACACACACACACACACACACACACACACACACACACACACACACACACACACACACACACACACACACACACACACACACACACACACACACACACACTTCACTCCACCAGATTACCAACTACTCTTATGTGGGCCCTTAACAGCAAATGAATCACTTTAATTGAAATAGTTGATTGCATTACTTCACGGCTCATCCCAGTTTAAGGTTGTGTGTGTGTGTGTGTGTGTGTGTGTGTGTGTGTGTGTGTGTGTGTGTGTGTGTGTGTGTGTGTGTGTGTGTGTGTGTGTGTGTGTGTGTGTGTGTGTGTGTCATTAAAGCTGCAGTGAAAGTGCACAAAGATGTAATAAATTCATTAACCAGAGTGGAGGGTTGTGAAACATGGACGTTTTTATCGAGTGTGGGGGTCTACACTCTTAAGAAGTACAGGCAGAACGTGAGCACACAAACAGAGTATTTTGCTGGCTGTGGTCTGTCATAAGCGCCTGAGAGAGTGAGAGCTTGGTCATTAAAAACCTGAGAGATAACATCCCGACATCGTTAGCAAATACCACCAGCACACTGCTGCTAACTTTATTACCCCCACTTTTAATACATTGCCACATTAATTCATTCTCACCACAGGCTGTGGGCATGACAACTAACACTCTCTCTACATCTCTCTCTACATCTCTCAATATCTCTCTCTCTCTACTCTCCCCCTCTCTCTCTCTCTAAATATCTATCTCTACATCTCTCTTTCTCTAAATATCTCTCTAAATATCTCTCTACATCTTTCTCTCTCTCTAAATATCTTTCTCCTCTCTCTCTCTCTCTCTCTCTCTCTCTCTCTCTCTCTCTCTTAATATATATCTACATCTCTTTCTCCTCTCTCTCACTCTCTCTCTAAATATCTCCCTTCTCTCTCTACATATTTCTCTCTAAATATCTCTCTCTACATTTCTCTCTTTCTCTAAATATTTCTCTCCTCTCCTCTCGCTCTCCTCTCTCTCAATTCAATTCAATTCAAGGGGCTTTATTGGCATAGGAAACATGTGTTAACATTCCCAAAGCAAGTGAGGTAGATAATATACAAAAGTGAAATAAACAATAAAAATTAACAGTAAACATTACACATACAGAAGTTTCAAAACAATAAAGGCATTACAAATGTCATATTATTTTATATATACTGTAACAATGTACAACAACGAGAGATGTAGAGATAGATATTTAGAGAGTAGCGAGTTATTTAGAGAGATATTTAGAGAGAGAGAGCGAGAGAGTGGAGAGAGAGAGATATTTAGAGAGAGATGTAGAGAGAGATGTAGAGAGAGTGTTAGTTGTCATGCCCACAGCCTGTGGCGAGAATGAATTAATGTGGCAATGTATTAAAAGTGGGGGTAATAAAGTTAGCAGCAGTGTGCTGGTGGTATTTGCTAACGATGTCGGGATGTTACCTCCTTCTCTCTCTCTCTAAATATCTTTCTACATCTCTCTCTCTCTCTCTCTCTCTCTCTCTCTCCCCTCTCTTTCTCTCTCTCTCTCTCTCTCTCTCTCTCTCTCTCTCTCTCTCTCTCTCTCTCTCTCTCTCTCTCTCTCTCTCTCTCTCTCTCTCCCTCTCTCTCTCTCTCTCTTCTCTCTCTCTCTCTACCTTTCTTCCTTTGCTGGAAAAAAATCAAGCAAAAGAGGGATTTAAAGTGGTTGTTAATAAATGGGCCCTTCCACCATGATTATTCGTCCCCCTGCTACAAAAACATCTATTATGTCTTAAGCCTGTGCTAATAGTCTGCTAGCGCCCTAGATAATTAATAACCCTTCACTAGAAAGAGCAAAAGCTCACAAGCACACACACACACACACACACACACACACACACACACACACACACACACACACACACACACACACACACACACACACACACACACACACACACACACACACACACACACACACACACACACACACACACACACACACACACGTAGTTCTGTTGCGGTGAGGTCACGAGTCAAATTCCAGGTGACCGTTTAGTCATTATAATTAGGCTTCTCCAAACTCTGATGCTGCTGCCTGTCATTAGTAGCATACCAAACTTAGCACTCTATTGTCCCTCTAATCATTCTGACATCAATGCAAATGTAATCGAAAATCTAATCCAACACTTCATGAGAGCCCATGATCTCATGATGCGTAACATTTCTTTAGGTTATGCAATTGTGTTAGAAACCAGAGTGATGGCCTCTACTAAATAGAGGAGGCTCCCATCAGCTTTCTATAGGCTAGGCCTACTATATCTTTCTCCATTTTCCTAATATTTACCTGGCATGAAAATGAACCAGGGGAAAAGCTTCCTCCATTCACTATTTAAGTGCATAGATGCATGTATTTTTTCCCAGTGTCCCTGTTTCGATACAGGTGCATGATAAAGGTCCATTATAAATCAAAACAAATTTCACACATATGTTATTTCATATATATAAAGACAAGGTTAAATCAAGAATAATCTGATGGGTGACAATGTTAGCCTATCATTGTGAATTATATATTATCACCTGTGAATGTTGCCCAGCATAAGAAACCATGCAACTTTTTCTAATCATCGTCACACACCTCATGTAGCCTAGCCCATAGGCCTATATGTTCTGATAAGGTTTGTAATCACAACTAAAGAGGCCAAATAACTTCTTAAAATGAATCACATTAATCCGATTTGCAAGGGGTGTAGATCCTAACTGACATATATAATGCCACGTCTGAGTTTCAGCATTACATACACAATTGCATTTGTGGTCACTTTTGATAATTGTCTTTTCCTTTGCCGCTTATATCCTACTGCCGGGTGTGCATTGCTGAGATTATAATGTGTTAATCAACATTTTAAGCTAAACTGACAAAGACTCTGACAAAAATTGACAAAAATACCCAAATGCAGACAAAGAAGGCATCTCAGATGTTTTTTATAAAACAGGGGGCAGGCAGGCCCAGGGTCAGGGCAGGCAGAATGGTCAGTATTACGAGGCAGAGTCAAACAGGAACAGAACAGCAGGCAGACCCAGGGTCAGGGTAGGCAGAATGGTCAGTATTACGAGGCAGAGTCAAACAGGAACAGAACAGCAGGCAGGCCCAGGGTCAGGGCAGGCAGAATGGTCAGTATTCCCGGGACCACCCATACATAGAATGTATGCACACATGACTGTAAGTCGCTTTGGATAAAAGCGTCTGCTAAATGGCATATATTATTATATTATTATATTAGTATTACGAGGCAGAGTCAAACAGGAACAGAACAGCAGGCAGACCCAGGGTCAGGGTAGGCAGAATGGTCAGAACTGGGAGGAGAGTGCGGAGCAACAGAAGACGAACAGCGATGGGGAAAGGGACGATTAAATGGGAGGAAAGCTTACGGGACTCCACCCAGAGGGGAAGACCCTGAGGTGACAGCCATACCCTCTGCCCGAGACGGTAGTGGGGAGCAGGGGTCCAGTGGCGTTCCGCCTGTTGCCGATACATGGAGATAGTCTTGAGAAGAGCGGACTGGGCTCTCTTCCATGTGTGGCGACAGTGGCAGATGAACATCTGGGCTGAGTGTATGCTGACCTCTTCCTCTTGCTCAGGGAAGCGCGGGGGCTGATATCTCATGGAACACTCGAAGGGTGAGAGACCAGTGGACGGGCAGGGTAGGGTGTTGCGGCGTATTCCACACACACGAGTTGCTGGCTACAGGTGGTGGGGTTGGCAGACACGAGGCAACGAAGAGCTGTCTCCAGGACCTGATTTGGCTCCGACTGCCAGTTAGACAGGGGGTGAAAACTGGAGGACGGGCTGGCCGATGAGCAAATGAGGGTGCAGAACAGCTACCAGAACCTTGGATAAGGGTAACTTGGGAATGGGAATTAAATGGGCGGCTTTGGAAAATCTATCCACCACTGTAAGGATAGTGGTGTTGCCATCTGATGTAGGGAGACCATTGACAAAGTCCAGGGATGTATGAGACCAAGGGCGATGAGGAACAGGGAGTGGTTGAACGAGGCCAGCAGGAGCTTGCCATGCAGTCTTATTCTGAGCACACACAGTGCAGGTGGCTACGAACCCGGAGGCATCAGGAACCATGGTGGCTCACCAAAAACGTTGTCGTAAAAAGGCCAGGGTCTAATGGGAGCCAGGATGGCAGGCAAGTCTGGAAAAATGGGCCCATTCCAGGACTGAGGAACGGGACACTCATCCCATTAGCCAGTTTCCGCCCTGGAGTCCGGCTGGGAACGCTGCGCCTCACTGACCTGGCTCTCAATACCCCAGATGACTGCAGCCGCTAGACAAGAGGTAGGGAGGATGGTTTCGGGGTCCGACAGTGTAGCAGCGGGGCAATAGAGGCGTGAGAGCGCATCTAGCTTCACATTCTTGGACCCTTGGCAGTAGCATATGGTACAGTTGAACCAAGTGAATAGCAGGGCCCATCGAGCTTGCCTAGAGTTGAGGCACTTGTTAGTGCGGAGATATTCCTGGCTCTCACCGCTCTCACCTTGTCAGGATCCATCTGCATATTACCTGCAGTGATGATGTATCCTAGGAAGGAGATGGTGGAGCGATGGAATTCACATTTCTCAGCTTTAACAAAAAACGGGTTCTTCAGGAGACACTGGAGAACAGGTTGGACGTGCAGGACATACTGTGGGCTGAGCAGGAAAAGACGAGGAATGTTATTTAACTTTTAATTAACTAGGCAAGTCAGTTAAGAATAAATTCAGCGAACACGTTATCAAGGTAGACAAACACAAACAAGTTCGACATGTCACCAAGAACATTGTTAACGAGGGCCTGGAACACTGCTGGAGCGTTGATCAGTTCGAATGGCATCACAAGGTATTCATAGTTCCCGCCAGTGTTAAAGCTGTCTTCCACGTGTCTCCTTCCCGTATCCGCACAAGATAGTAGGCATTCCGAAAGGCCCAACTTCGAGACGATCGTAGCCCCCTGAAGGAGATTTTTTAACAGTGATGTCATTAAGGCCCTGGTAGTTGATACACGGTCAGTGGGGGAGACATATGGACGGATACAACCTGCAGCCAGGGAGTCCTCAATGTACCCTTTCATCGCTGTGGTCTCTGGACCCGACAGGGAATAAAGCCGCCCCTGAGGTGGTGTAGTCACCGGGAGAAGGTCGATAACGCAGTCATGGGGCCGATACGGAGGAAGCGCTGTGACCCGGGCCTTGTTGAAATCGTCCCGGAGATCCTGATACTCCGCGGGAACATTAGAGAGGTCGGAGGCTTTTCCCAAACCCGCAGGAAGATGTCCCGGGACAGGCTGCGCCGACTTCAGACAATGAGCATAGCAGAACGGGTTGCAACACTTGATTGAACCAACAGTCCAGTGGATGAAGGGATTGTGCCTCTGGAGCAATGAAAAAAACAAAACCAAGGGTACCTGAGGAGATTCGATGAGAAGAAATTGCATAGACTCACTGTGGTTAGCTGACACTCTCAGATTGATAGGAACGGTATTGTGGGTGACTCTGCCAAAAGAGCGCCCATCCAGCGCTCTGACGCCCATGGGAATGGAGAGGGGTTGAGTCGGGATACCCAGCTCTGACACAAGGGTAGCGTCTATAAAACTCTCGTCGACCCCAGTCAATGGGTACCCGGAGAGATTTAGAACGGTCACCCCACAGCAGGATGGCATGGAGCGGGGCACGAGTAATGGGAGATTGGAAATTCTCTGTATGACCCACCAGCGTAATCATACCTACTGATGAGCATGGTCTTTTAAAGGACAGTTAGAAAATAAATGTCCTGTAGTTCCACAATACAGACAGCTCTTGGTGTTCAGTCTGCATAAACATTTGGCAGAAGACAATCTAGCTCTGCCAAGTTGCATAGGCTCCGGAGGAGGTGAGACGGCAGACCTCGGTGATTCCCGGGGGAACTCGGGTCACCCCGCATCCCCTCTGTAATGTAGATGCCAGGGACTTCCGGGATTCCTTGGAGGCGAAAGTTTGTGACCGCAACAGCCCTACATATGTACATACACTTTCAAACATTTACTTACATGTACACACAAGGATGTTGATTGTCCTCTGTTGCGTCTCAAATGGCATCATGTTCCCTATATAGTGCACTACTTTTGACCAGGGCATGTCATGCCAAATAGCGTCCACCGGCCAAATAGTGTCCCCCTCTACGTCACAATGGGATTCAATGAGTTCTAGCTTCTGTTGCTAGGAATGTTGCTAGAACTTGCAACATTCTGACCGGAAGACGTAATGAGTATACTTGGAATAGGGTGTCATTTGGAACACAGACCCATTCTTCCATATTGCTGTTTGAGTGTTCACCTGCCCAGTGCTATAGCTACTGTACGGTTCTGTAAACAGAAACTGCTCATCTTGCTCTTCTCCTTGTTGAGGCGTAAGGTAAGCTCCATATCCCCATTGTGTAGAAGTGCATTTGGATTCATCCATTTGGGCCTCTCACTCTGGGGGACTGGGAGAGATAGGATGGGAGTGGGTGGTTGTCCTTTGATAGGGGGAATAGGAAACACCTGGGGGTGGAGTGATCTCTTCCTACTCTTTTGTTCTCTCTTGTCATTCCTCTCTCCCTCCTGCACTCTCTTACCCTTCCTCTCCCTCTCTCTGCTCTCTCCTTCACTGTTCATCCCTCCCTGTCTTGACACTCTCCCCCTCTCCTCTGCATTGTTATTTCTTTCTCTCTCCCTCTGCCTCCTTTCCTGTCTCCCTCCCTAACTCTCCTGAATATCTGATATCATCCCTTGTCTTCATGTCTTTCATTGTTTTGGCTCCCCGTGGTTAACCCTCCACCCAACTGTCTTCTATGTTTTGTTTAATCTGTTTATCTCCTCTCAATATGTCTCTCTCTCTCTGCCGCTCTCTATCTCTGTCAATATGTCTCTCTGGCTCAATCCAAGTCAATTCAAAGGGCTTTATTGGCATGGAAACATGTGTACATTGCCAAAGCACGTTAAATAGATCATAAATAAAAGTGAAATAAACAATCAAAAATTAACAATAAACATTACAATCCAAAGAAATAGAGACATTTACAATGTCATTCTATGGTTATATTGCTGTTGTTATGGCACACTGTGGTATATCACCTAATAGATACGGGAGTTTATCAAAATTGGACTTGCTTTGGAATTCGTTGTGGGTCTGTGTAATCTGAAGGAAATATGCATCTCTAATACTGTCATACATTTGGTAGGAGGTTAGGAAGTGCATTTCAGTTTCCAACCAATTTTGTGGGCAGTGTGCACATAGCCTGTTTTCTCTTGAGGTCCAGGTTTGCCTACGGCGACCTTTCTCAATAGCAAGGCTGTGCTCACTGAGTCTGTACATAGTCAAAGCTTTCCTTGATTTTGGGTCATATATTCTGCCACTGTGTACTCTCTATTCAGGGCCAACTAGCATTCTAGTTTGCTCTGTTTTTTTGTTAGTTCTTTCCAATGTGTCAAGTAATTATCTTTTTGTTTTCTCATTATCTGGTTAGGTCTAATTTTGTTGCTGTTTCGGGGCTGTCACGGTTTTCTAATGGTGAAGGAGAGTCGGACCAAACTGCAGCGCGTATATTGTGATCCATGTTTATTTACACAACGTAACACGAATCCAAAACACAAACTCTACAAAACAATAAACATAGTGAAAACCGAAACAGCCTTAACTGGTGCAAACTAACACAGACTAATGACATCAAGACACTAAGGACAATCACCCACGACAAACTCAAAGAATATGGCTGCCTAAATATGGTTCCCAATCAGAGACAACGATAAGCACCTGCCTCTGATTGAGAACCACTCCAGACAGCCATAGACTTTGCTAGATAACCCCACTAGCTACAATCATAAATACATACACACCAAAACCCCAAGACAAAACACACCACAATACAAAAACTCCATGCCACACCCTGGCCTGACCCAATACATGAAGAAAAACACAAAATACTTAGACCAGGGCGTGACAGGGGCTCTGTGGGGTTTGTTTGTGAACAGAGCCCCATAACCAGCTTGCTTAGGGGACTCTTCTCCAGGTCCATCTCTCTGTTTGGTGATGGCTTTGTTGTGGAAGGTTTGGGAATCACTTCCTTTTAGGTGGTGTTAGAATTTAACGTCTCTTTTCCGGATTTTGATAATTATCGGCCTAATCCTGCTCTGCATGTATTATTTCGCATGCAGAGTCTCATTTTGGTCTTTGTCCCATTTTGTGAAATCTTGGTTGGCGAGCGGACCCCAGGCCTCACAACCATGAAGGGCAATGGGTTCTGAAGTATTTTTTGCCAGATCCGAATTGGGATGTCAAATTTCATGATTCTTTAATGGCATAAAAGGCCCTATTTGCCCTGTCTCTCAGATAGTTCACAGTTTTGTGGAATTTACCTGTGGCGCTGATATTTAGGCTGAGATACAGTGCATTCGAAAAGTATTCAGAGCCCTGGACTTTTTACACATTTTGTTAAAAAACAGCCTTACTGTAAAATGGATTAAAGTCATTGTTTTCCTCATCAATCTGCACAAAATACCCCGTAATGACAAAGCAAAAACAGGTTAGACAGAAATACATTGTTTACATAAGTATTCAAACCATTTGCTATGAGATTCGAATTTGAGCTCAGTTGCATCCTGTTTCCATTGATCATCTTTGAGATTTTTATACAACTTCATTGGAGTCCGCCTGTGGTAAATTCAATTGATTGGACATAATTTGGAAAGACATACAGCTGTTTATAAAAGGTCCAAAAGTTCAAAATGCATGTCAGAGCAAAAATCAAGCCATGATGTTGAAGGAATTGTCCATAGAGCTCTGAGATAGGACTGTGTCGAGGCACAGATCTGGGGAAGTGTACCAAAAAAATGTTTGCAGCATTAAACGTCCCCAAGAACACAGTGGCCTCCATCATTCCTAAACTGAAGAAGTTTGGACCACAAAGACTCTCCCTAGAGCTGGCCGCCTGGTCAAACTGAGCAATCAGGGGAGAAGGGCTTGGTCAGGGAGGTGACCAAAAACCCAATGGTCACTCGGTCACTCATCTGTGGAGATGGGAGAACTTTCCAGAAGGACAACCATGTCTGCAACACCACCAATCAGGCCTTCATGGTAGAGTGGCCAGATGGAAGCCACTCCTCAGTAAAAGGCACATGACAGCTCACTTGGAGTTTTTAAAAGGCACCCAAAGGACTTTCAGATAATGAGAAACAAGATTCTATATTTTGCCAAGAGTTACATCTGCAGGAAACCTGGCACCATACGGTAAAGCATGGTGGTGGCAGCATCATGCTGTGGGGATGTTTTTCAGTGGCAGGGACTGGGAGACTAGTCAGGATCAAGGGAATAGTGGAGAGAGACATAGTGGAGTGGTAACGAGCGTGCAAGCAGTTGCTCCCGACGCCACTTGGGTACACTGCAGCAACCACCGAGAGGTTCTTGCTGCCAAGGGAATGCCTGACAGCTTGAAAGGTGCTTTGGATACTACAGTGACAATGGTTAACTTTGTTAAAGCAAGGACCCTGAAATCTCGTGTATTTTCTGCACTATGCAATGATATGGGTAGCGACCATGTAGCGCTTTTATAGCATACAGAAGTGCGCTGATTATCAAGGGGCAAGGTATTGACCAGTTTTTTTTATTGAGAGACAAGTTTAAAGTTTTCTTTACTGACCACAATTTTCACTTGTCTGATCGCTTGCATGATGATGAGTTTCTCAAATGACTGGCTTCTCTGGGTGATGTTTTTTCTCGCCAGAATGATCTAAATTTGTCACATTCTTTGGAATGATGGTCAGACCAAGGTGCAACATACGTTGAGTTCCACATAATTTATTAAAGAAGTGAAAGTTTAGCAAAGACAAAACAATAAACAATAAACTTACAAACAACAAACCGTGACTACAACACTAACTCAAAACATAAACAATAACCCACAGGTGAAAAAATGCTACTTAAGTATGATCCCCAATTAGAGACGACGATAGCCAGCTGCCTCTAATTGGGAATCATACCAAAACCCCAACATAGAAAAAACAACCTAGAACCCCACATAGAAAATATAAACTAGACTAACCCCCCAGTCACGCCCTGACCTACACCACCATAGAAAATAAAGGCTCTCTATGGTCAGGATGTGACAGAATTGAGGATTACTGGGAGGCAACTATATTCCATGTGCAGAACAAAATTGAGGCTATTATTAAGAAGTTGGAGCTCTTTTCTGTCTGCATTAACAAATACAACATAGGTCTTTCCATCATTCTATGATTTTTTTTTCGGGGGGCAAATGAAGCTTACAGACAATGTCAAACGTGATATAGCGAAGCACCTGAGTGCGCAATTACGCAGGAACTTTCCCAAAATGGACTAAACAAACAACTGGATTCATTATCCCTTTCATGCCCTGCCTCCAGTCCACTTACTGATATCTGAACAAGAGATCCTTGTCGAAAATGCAACAAGCGGTTCTGTGAAAATTGGATTTAATCAGAAGCCACTGTCAGATTTCTGGATAGGGCTGCGCTCAGAGTATCCTGCCTTGGCAAATCGCACTGGGAAGACACTGATGCCCTTTGCAACCACGTACCTATGTGAGAGTGAATTCTCGGCCCTCACTAGCATGAAAACTAAATACAGGCACAGACTGTGTGTGGAAAATGATTTACGACAGAGACTCTCCAATACAACCCAACATTACAGATTTATGTGCATCCTTTCAAGCACACCCTTCTCATTAATCTGTGGTGAGTTATTCATTATTTTTGATGAACAATAAGGTTTTATATATAATATGGCTAAATAAAGAGCAAAATTATTGATTATTATATTACTATTTGTGCCGGGTCCTATAAGAGCTCTTTGTCACTTCCCACAAGCCGGGTTGTGACAAAAACACTCATTCTTATGTTTAATAAATGTATTGTATAGTGTGTGTGGCAGGCTTACAATGTTGGCAAAAAACAACATTTGAGAGTGCGCTGACCCTGCTGCTAGAGGGGGTACGCAGCTGGAGGTTGAATGTTTGAAGGGGTACGGGACTATAAAAAGTTTGGGAACCACTGCTCTAGGACAACGATGTCTAGATGGAAATTGCATTTGTCGTCCCGGCAACTGGACCTTTTTTGAAACACCATTATTTTTCTCTTTGGCTCAGTTCTGAGAGAATCTGTGCAGAAGATCTAGGTGCTGCTGTATTCCCTCCTTGGTTGGGGACAGAAGCACCAGTTCATGAGCAAATAGAAGACATTTGACTTCAGATTCTAGTATGGTGAGGCCGGGTGCTGCAGACTTTCCTAGTGCCCTCTGAAATGAATTGATGTATATGTTTAAGAGGGTGGAGCTTAGGCTTCATCACTGTCTCACCCCACAGCCTTTGTGGAAAGATATTTGTCTATTTTAGCGCCACACCTTTGTGTACATGGATTTGAAAATGTTGTATGTTTTTCTCCTTCACTTTCCAACAGGACACTCTCTGTTATTAGCTGTGAAGATTGTCTTCACCGTTGGGTTGGCTGTGTCTGAGGCCAGATAAATACACCTCTCACAGGCACCCTTATCACCCTGAACCGCACTAGCTCTATTTCCCCCTGACAACTACCTTTAGAGATAACTAATAGCCCCGCTAGCCACATTTAATTGGAAATCTATGGCTGCATTTATTTTAGAGCAGAGCTGACAAGCGCGATCCACCGCTTTTATGTATTATAAAACTGCTCACAATCACTAAAGGCAAGACAGCAGCAGATATTTCATGGACAAAACCTATATCAATTCACAGATAGGGGGAGGGAGGAGAAGGTTAGAAGAGGACTTGTGTGTGTGTGTGTGTTTGTCCAAGAGAAGGGCTTTATGAGTGTCTGTCATATCTCATCAAGACAAAGTGAATGATGTAGTCCTGTACATGAGCTGTTCTTGTCTTTTAATGTTCTGTGCTATGTCATGTTTCTTGTTTTGTGTGGAGCTTTTGCAACAGCTAATGGGGGTCCTAATAAAATATAAAATACCATACCTCTACATTCCTCAGAGCATCATCACATGAGTATGCTGTTATTGGACATAAGGCAACAACATCTGAAAGCAGGAAGCCGGTGGTCGAGGAGGTGCGCAGACAGGAGGAGACTGCAAGAAGTGCCAAGGCTGTCTCTCTTGCTAAACAAGGGCAATGGACGCGGTGGGAAGGCCTGGAGAGGAGAAAGATCAACTGGAGTGAGCTTTGGCAAATGGAGGCAAGCAACATCAGCTTCATCATAAGAGCTGTTTATGATGTGCTTCCATCGCAAAAAAATCTACATCAATGGTATGGCGAGGACTCGACCTGCCCCCTCTGCCCAGCTCCAGCGACTCTCAGGCATATAATGACAGGTTGCAAGACCAGCCTCTCACAAGGCCGCTACACCTGGAGGCACAATCAGGTCCTCAAGAGCCTGGATGCAGCACTGGAGACCAAGAGGAGTGCAACCAATTCATTACCTCCAAAAACAAGCAATCCCGTCAAAACAACAACATTCATCCGGGAGGGACAGAAAAGGTGTGAGAGAGATCTCTGTAGTATGTAGCAGTGAGAAGGGGAGGCTGAGAGATCTCTGTAGTATGTAGCAGTGAGAAGGGGAGGCTGAGAGATCTCTGTAGTATGTAGCAGTGAGAAGGGGAGACTGAGAGATCTCTGTAGTATGTAATGGGGAGAATAGGAGGCTGAGAGATCTCTGTAGTGTGTAATGGGGAGAAGGGGAGGCTGAGAGATCTCTGTAG
>NC_068439.1:14351888-14424388 GCF_023373465.1 Oncorhynchus keta | reverse complement strand
TATTTAACAAACTAATGCTAATTACAGCATAATGAATGTAGATGAAGGAGAGTGGGAGGCCCCACATTATGTTGTGATTGTCAGAGTGTGTTATTGGGGGCGCTCACCTCCGCCTCGCGGAAATCGCTTCATCTAGAATCTAGAATATCGGCACTCTTACACATGTAAGTAAGGGCTTTTGTGCTGACACAGACACACAGACACACAGACACACACACACACACACACACACACACACACACACACACACACACACACACACACACACACACACACACACACACACACACACACACACACACACACACACACACATACACACACACTCACATACACGCACACTGACAGACATACCCCAGTGTGTTTCAAGTCATGGGACATGTCCTAATTTTGAGGGGAGATGTTTAGAGTTGCTTCTAAATTCACCCGTAGCCCATCTCTGAATCCATCTTCGATCCATCTCTGAATCCATCTTCGATCCATCTCTGAATCCATCTTCGATCCATCTCTGAATCCATCTTCGATCCATCTCTGAATCCATCTTCGATCCATCTCTGAATCCATCTTCGATCCATCTCTGAATCCATCTTCGATCCATCTCTGAATCCATCTTCGATCCATCTCTGAATCCATCTTCGATCCATCTCTGAATCCATCTTCGATCCATCTCTGAATCCATCTTCGATCCATCCCCGAATCCATCTTCGATCCATCTCCGAATCCATCTTCGATCCATCTCTGAATCCATCTTCGATCCATCTCTGAATCCATCTTCGATCCATCTCTGAATCCATCTTCGACCCATCTCTGAATCCATCTTCGATCCATCTCTGAATCCATCTTCGATCCATCTCTGAATCCATCTTCGATCCATCTCTGAATCCATCTTCGATCCATCTCTGAATCCATCTTCGATCCATCTCTGAATCCATCTTCGACCCATCTCTGAATCCATCTTCGATCCATCTCTGAATCCATCTTCGATCCATCTCTGAATCCATCTTCGATCCATCTCTGAATCCATCTTCGATCCATCCCCGAATCCATCTGTCCAGTGGTGGTTTTGAGTAATGATTCCTAATCGCCTTTTATCAATCTGTAATTTTCTTCTTCTGTCCAGTCTGTCAACATCTATTGTTTTGTCAGCTAATTTGACAATGACACACTATCAATCTAACGACTGACACAAAATCCTCTGTGTTTAATGACAAGTAAACAATTCCATCACATCATCACACACAGCTTCACACCACAACAAAAAGGAAGACAAAAAGAGAAAGGATTACAGGTGTTTGTCAACTGAGGGAAGCGGGGTATCAGTTCTTTTTTTCATTCTTCATTTCTTGTCTTTTAACTTTGAACATGAGTTCTGTGTTGGACACATTAGCATTTCAAAGCCCTCTCCTTTATGGCTAAAATTCCATCACAAGCAATTATTAAATGGACATTCGTAAGTGCTGACAAGGACTAAGATACTGTTAAAAAAAGAAGAGTTGCCTCTTTTGGTAATGAAGAGAAGAGAAGGGCGAAAGGGATGGAAATGTCTATGGTAGAAGTGATGGAACCGTGAGGGGCCGCTACAGAAGGCGGGGGGAAGGGAGGGAGGCGATTCCCGCCATTGGGTGAGAGAAGAACCTATAAATAGGATCTGGGGGAGAGAAGAACCTATAAATAGGATCTGGGGGAGAGAAGAACACATAAATAGGGTCTGGGGGAGAGAAGAACACATAAATAGGGTCTGGGGGAGAGAGGAACCTAGAAATAGGATCTGGGGGAGAGAAGAACCTATAAATAGGATCTGGGGGAGAGAAGAACACATAAATAGGGTCTGGGGGAGAGAAGAACCTATAAATAGGGTCTGGGGAGAGAAGAACCTATAAATAGGATCTGGGGGAGAGAAGAACCTATAAATAGGATCTGGGGGAGAGAACCTATAAATAGGATCTGGGGGAGAGAAGAACCTATAAATAGGATCTGGGGGAGAGAAGAACACATAAATAGGGTCTGGGGGAGAGAAGAACCTATAAATAGGATCTGGGGGAGAGAAGAACCTATAAATAGGATCTGGGGGAGAGAAGAACACATAAATAGGGTCTGGGGGAGAGAAGAACCTATAAATAGGATCTGGGGGAGAGAAGAACACATAAATAGGGTCTGGGGGAGAGAAGAACCTATAAATAGGATCTGGGGGAGAGAAGAACCTATAAATAGGATCTGGGGGAGAGAAGAACACATAAATAGGATCTGGGGGAGAGAAGAACACATAAATAGGATCTGGGGGAGAGAAGAACCTATAAATAGGATCTGGGGGAGAGAAGAACCTATAAATAGGATCTGGGGGAGAGAAGAACACATAAATAGGATCTGGGGGAGAGAAGAACACATAAATAGGATCTGGGGGAGAGAAGAACACATAAATAGGATCTGGGGGAGAGGGAACACATAAATAGGATCTGGGGGAGAGAAGAACACTATAAATAGGATCTGGGGGAGAGAAGAACACATAAATAGGATCTGGGGGAGAGAAGAACCTATAAATAGGATCTGGGGGAGAGAAGAACCTATAAATAGGATCTGGGGGAGAGAAGAACACATAAATAGGATCTGGGGGAGAGAAGAACCTATAAATAGGATCTAGGGGAGAGAAGAACACATAAATAGGATCTGGGGGAGAGAAGAACACATAAATAGGATCTGGGGGAGAGAGGAACCTATAAATACAATCTGGGAGAGAGGAACCTATAAATAGGATCTGGGGGAGAGAGGAACCTATAAATAAAATCTGGAGAAGAGAATAACCTATAAATAGGGTTTAAGGGGAGAGAGGAACCTATAAATAAGATCTGGGGGAGAGAGGAGCCTATAAATAGGATCTGGGGGAGAGAGGAACCTTTAAATAGGATCTGGGGGAGAGAGGAACCTATAAATATGATCTGGGGGAGAGAGGAACCTATAAATATGATCTGGGGAGAGAAGGAACCTATAAATACAATCTGGGGGAGAGAGGAACCTATAAATAAATCTGGGGAGAGAGAGAACCTATAAATACAATCTGGGGAGAGAGAGGAACCTATAAATACAATCTGGGGAGAGAGGAACCTATAAATAGGATCTGGGGAGAGAGGAACCTATAAATATAATCTGGGGAGAGAGGGAACCTATAAATACAATCTGGGGAGAGAGAGGAACCTATAAATACAATCTGGGGAGAGAGGGAACCTATAAATACAATCTGGGGAGAGAGAGGAACCTATAAATACAATCTGGGGAGAGAGGAACCTATAAATACAATCTGGGGAGAGAGGAACCTATAAATACAATCTGGGGAGAGAGAGAACCTATAAATACAATCTGGGGGAGAGAGGAACCTATAAATACAATCTGGGGAGAGAGGAACCTATAAATACAATCTGGGGAGAGAGA
Source organism: Oncorhynchus keta (assembly GCF_023373465.1). NCBI lineage: Eukaryota > Metazoa > Chordata > Actinopteri > Salmoniformes > Salmonidae > Oncorhynchus > Oncorhynchus keta. Next base: position 14,420,965 of record NC_068439.1, on the reverse strand, counting down.
GGAACCTATAAATAATCTGGGGGAGAGAGAGGAACCTATAAATACAATCTGGGGAGAGAGGAACCTATAAATACAATCTGGGGAGAGAGAGGAACCTATAAATACAATCTGGGGAGAGAGAGGAACCTATAAATACAATCTGGGGAGAGAGAGGAACCTATAAATACAATCTGGGAGAGAGAGGAACCTATAAATACAATCTGGGGAGAGAGAGGAACCTATAAATACAATCTGGGGAGAGAGGAACCTATAAATACAATCTGGGAGAGAGAGGAACCTATAAATACAATCTGGGGGAGAGAGGAACCTATAAATACAATCTGGGGAGAGAGAGGAACCTATAAATACAATCTGGGGAGAGAGAGGAACCTATAAATACAATCTGGGGAGAGAGAGGAACCTATAAATACAATCTGGGGAGAGAGAGGAACCTATAAATACAATCTGGGGAGAGAGGAACCTATAAATACAATCTGGGAGAGAGAGGAACCTATAAATACAATCTGGGGAGAGAGAGGAACCTATAAATACAATCTGGGGAGAGAGAGGAACCTATAAATACAATCTGGGGAGAGAGAGGAACCTATAAATACAATCTGGGGAGAGAGAGGAACCTATAAATACAATCTGGGGAGAGAGAGGAACCTATAAATACAATCTGGGGAGAGAGAGGAACCTATAAATACAATCTGGGGAGAGAGAGGAACCTATAAATACAATCTGGGAGAGAGAGGAACCTATAAATACAATCTGGGGAGAGAGAGGAACCTATAAATACAATCTGGGGAGAGAGAGGAACCTATAAATACAATCTGGGAGAGAGAGGAACCTATAAATACAATCTGGGGAGAGAGAGGAACCTATAAATACAATCTGGGGAGAGAGAGGAACCTATAAATACAATCTGGGGAGAGAGGAACCTATAAATACAATCTGGGGAGAGAGAGGAACCTATAAATACAATCTGGGGAGAGAGAGGAACCTATAAATACAATCTGGGGAGAGAGAAACCTATAAATACAATCTGGGGAGAGAGAGGAACCTATAAATACAATCTGGGGAGAGAGAGGAACCTATAAATACAATCTGGGGAGAGAGAGGAACCTATAAATACAATCTGGGGAGAGAGGAACCTATAAATACAATCTGGGGAGAGAGAGGAACCTATAAATACAATCTGGGGAGAGAGAGGAACCTATAAATACAATCTGGGGAGAGAGAGGAACCTATAAATACAATCTGGGGAGAGAGAGGAACCTATAAATACAATCTGGGGAGAGAGAGGAACCTATAAATACAATCTGGGGAGAGAGAGGAACCTATAAATACAATCTGGGGAGAGAGAGGAACCTATAAATACAATCTGGGGAGAGAGAGGAACCTATAAATACAATCTGGGGAGAGAGAGGAACCTATAAATACAATCTGGGGAGAGAGAGGAACCTATAAATACAATCTGGGGAGAGAGAGGAACCTATAAATACAATCTGGGAGAGAGGAACCTATAAATACAATCTGGGGAGAGAGAGGAACCTATAAATACAATCTGGGGAGAGAGAGGAACCTATAAATACAATCTGGGGAGAGAGAGGAACCTATAAATACAATCTGGGGAGAGAGAGGAACCTATAAATACAATCTGGGGAGAGAGAGGAACCTATAAATACAATCTGGGGAGAGAGAGGAACCTATAAATACAATCTGGGGAGAGAGAGGAACCTATAAATACAATCTGGGGAGAGAGAGGAACCTATAAATACAATCTGGGAGAGAGAGGAACCTATAAATACAATCTGGGGAGAGAGGAACCTATAAATACAATCTGGGGAGAGAGAGGAACCTATAAATACAATCTGGGGAGAGAGGAACCTATAAATACAATCTGGGAGAGAGAGGAACCTATAAATACAATCTGGGGAGAGAGAGGAACCTATAAATACAATCTGGGGGAGAGAGAGGAACCTATAAATACAATCTGGGGAGAGAGGAACCTATAAATACAATCTGGGGAGAGAGGAACCTATAAATACAATCTGGGGAGAGAGAGGAACCTATAAATACAATCTGGGGAGAGAGGAACCTATAAATACAATCTGGGGAGAGAGGAACCTATAAATACAATCTGGGGAGAGAGAGGAACCTATAAATACAATCTGGGGAGAGAGGAACCTATAAATACAATCTGGGGGAGAGAGGAACCTATAAATACAATCTGGGGAGAGAGAGGAACCTATAAATACAATCTGGGGAGAGAGAGGAACCTATAAATACAATCTGGGGAGAGAGAGGAACCTATAAATACAATCTGGGGAGAGAGAGGACCTATAAATACAATCTGGGGAGAGAGAGGAACCTATAAATACAATCTGGGGAGAGAGAGAACCTATAAATACAATCTGGGAGAGAGGAACCTATAAATACAATCTGGGGGGAGAGAGGAACCTATAAATACAATCTGGGGAGAGAGAGAACCTATAAATACAATCTGGGGAGAGAGAGGAACCTATAAATACAATCTGGGGAGAGAGAGGAACCTATAAATACAATCTGGGGAGAGAGAGGAACCTATAAATACAATCTGGGGAGAGAGAGGAACCTATAAATACAATCTGGGGAGAGAGAGGAACCTATAAATACAATCTGGGGAGAGAGAGGAACCTATAAATACAATCTGGGGAGAGAGAGGAACCTATAAATACAATCTGGGGAGAGAGAGGAACCTATAAATACAATCTGGGGAGAGAGAGGAACCTATAAATACAATCTGGGGAGAGAGAGGAACCTATAAATACAATCTGGGGAGAGAGAGGAACCTATAAATACAATCTGGGAGAGAGAGGAACCTATAAATACAATCTGGGGAGAGAGAGGAACCTATAAATACAATCTGGGGAGAGAGAGGAACCTATAAATACAATCTGGGGAGAGAGAGAACCTATAAATACAATCTGGGGAGAGAGAGGAACCTATAAATACAATCTGGGGAGAGAGAGGAACCTATAAATACAATCTGGGGAGAGAGAGGAACCTATAAATACAATCTGGGAGAGAGAGGAACCTATAAATACAATCTGGGGAGAGAGGAACCTATAAATACAATCTGGGGAGAATATAAATACAATCTGGGGAGAGAGAGGAACCTATAAATACAATCTGGGGAGAGAGGAACCTATAAATACAATCTGGGAGAGAGAGGAACCTATAAATACAATCTGGGGAGAGAGGAACCTATAAATACAATCTGGGAGAGAGAGGAACCTATAAATACAATCTGGGGAGAGAGAGGAACCTATAAATACAATCTGGGGAGAGAGAGGAACCTATAAATACAATCTGGGGGAGAGAGGAACCTATAAATACAATCTGGGGAGAGAGGAACCTATAAATACAATCTGGGGAGAGAGAGGAACCTATAAATACAATCTGGGGAGAGAGAGGAACCTATAAATACAATCTGGGGAGAGAGGAACCTATAAATACAATCTGGGGAGAGAGGAACCTATAAATACAATCTGGGGAGAGAGAGGAACCTATAAATACAATCTGGGGAGAGAGAGGAACCTATAAATACAATCTGGGGAGAGAGGAACCTATAAATACAATCTGGGGAGAGAGAGGAACCTATAAATACAATCTGGGGAGAGAGAGGAACCTATAAATACAATCTGGGGAGAGAGAGGAACCTATAAATACAATCTGGGGAGAGAGAGGAACCTATAAATACAATCTGGGGGAGAGAGGAACCTATAAATACAATCTGGGGAGAGAGAGGAACCTATAAATACAATCTGGGGAGAGAGGAACCTATAAATACAATCTGGGGGAGAGAGGAACCTATAAATACAATCTGGGAGAGAGAGGAACCTATAAATACAATCTGGGGAGAGAGAGAACCTATAAATACAATCTGGGGAGAGAGAGGAACCTATAAATACAATCTGGGGAGAGAGAGGAACCTATAAATACAATCTGGGGAGAGAGGAACCTATAAATACAATCTGGGGAGAGAGAGGAACCTATAAATACAATCTGGGAGAGAGAGGAACCTATAAATACAATCTGGGGGAGAGAGGAACCTATAAATACAATCTGGGGAGAGAGAGGAACCTATAAATACAATCTGGGGAGAGAGAGGAACCTATAAATACAATCTGGGGAGAGAGAGGAACCTATAAATACAATCTGGGGAGAGAGAGGAACCTATAAATACAATCTGGGGAGAGAGGAACCTATAAATACAATCTGGGGAGAGAGGAACCTATAAATACAATCTGGGGAGAGAGAGGAACCTATAAATACAATCTGGGGAGAGAGAGGAACCTATAAATACAATCTGGGGAGAGAGGTGAACCTATAAATACAATCTGGGGAGAGAGAGGAACCAATAAATAAAATATGGGGAGAGAGAGGAACCTATAAATACAATCTGGGGGAGAGAGGAACCTATAAATACAATCTGGGGAGAGAGAGGAACCTATAAATACAATCTGGGGAGAGAGAGGAACCTATAAATACAATCTGGGGAGAGAGAGGAACCAATAAATACAATATGGGGAGAGAGGAACCTATAAATACAATCTGGGGAGAGAGAGGAACCTATAAATACAATCTGGGGAGAGAGGAACCTATAAATACAATCTGGGGAGAGAGAACCTATAAATACAATCTGGGGAGAGAGACCTATAAATACAATCTGGGGAGAGAGAGGAACCTATAAATACAATCTGGGGAGAGAGAGGAACCTATAAATACAATCTGGGGAGAGAGGGAACCTATAAATACAATCTGGGGAGAGAGAGGAACCTATAAATACAATCTGGGGAGAGAGGAACCTATAAATACAATCTGGGGAGAGAGAGGAACCTATAAATACAATCTGGGGAGAGAGGAACCTATAAATACAATCTGGGGAGAGAGAGAACCTATAAATACAATCTGGGAGAGAGAGGAACCTATAAATACAATCTGGGGAGAGAGAGGAACCTATAAATACAATCTGGGGAGAGAGAGGAACCTATAAATACAATCTGGGGAGAGAGAGGAACCTATAAATACAATCTGGGGAGAGAGAGGAACCTATAAATACAATCTGGGGAGAGAGAGGAACCTATAAATACAATCTGGGGAGAGAGGAACCTATAAATACAATCTGGGGAGAGAGAGGAACCTATAAATACAATCTGGGGAGAGAGAACCTATAAATACAATCTGGGGAGACCTATAAATACAATCTGGGGAGAGAGGAACCTATAAATACAATCTGGGGAGAGAGGAACCTATAAATACAATCTGGGGAGAGAGAGGAACCTATAAATACAGTCTGGGGGAGAGAGGAACCTATAAATACAATCTGGGGGAGAGAGGAACCTATAAATACAATCTGGGGAGAGAGGAACCTATAAATACAATCTGGGGAGAGAGAGAACCTATAAATACAATCTGGGAGAGAGAGGAACCTATAAATACAATCTGGGGAGAGAGGAACCTATAAATACAATCTGGGGAGAGAGGAACCTATAAATACAATCTGGGGAGAGAGGAACCTATAAATACAATCTGGGGAGAGAGGAACCTATAAATACAATCTGGGGAGAGAGAGAACCTATAAATACAATCTGGGGAGAGAGAGGAACCTATAAATACAATCTGGGGAGAGAGAGGAACCTATAAATACAATCTGGGGAGAGAGAGGAACCTATAAATACAATCTGGGGAGAGAGGAACCTATAAATACAATCTGGGGAGAGAGGAACCTATAAATACAATCTGGGGAGAGAGAGGAACCTATAAATACAATCTGGGGAGAGAGAGGAACCTATAAATACAATCTGGGGAGAGAGAGGAACCTATAAATACAATCTGGGGAGAGAGAGGAACCTATAAATACAATCTGGGGAGAGAGGAACCTATAAATACAATCTGGGGAGAGAGAGGAACCTATAAATACAATCTGGGGAGAGAGGAACCTATAAATACAATCTGGGGAGAGAGAGGAACCTATAAATACAATCTGGGGAGAGAGAGGAACCTATAAATACAATCTGGGGAGAGAGAGAACCTATAAATACAATCTGGGGAGAGAGGAACCTATAAATACAATCTGGGGAGAGAGGAACCTATAAATACAATCTGGGGAGAGAGAGGAACCTATAAATACAATCTGGGGATAAATACAATCTGGGGAGAGAGGAACCTATAAATACAATCTGGGGAGAGAGAGGAACCTATAAATACAATCTGGGGAGAGAGAGGAACCTATAAATACAATCTGGGGAGAGAGAGGAACCTATAAATACAATCTGGGGAGAGAGAGGAACCTATAAATACAATCTGGGGAGAGAGAACCTATAAATACAATCTGGGGAGGAAACCTATAAATACAATCTGGGGAGAGAGAGGAACCTATAAATACAATCTGGGAGAGAGAGGAACCTATAAATACAATCTGGGGAGAGAGAGGAACCTATAAATACAATCTGGGGAGAGAGAGGAACCTATAAATACAATCTGGGGAGAGAGAGGAACCTATAAATACAATCTGGGGAGAGAGAGGAACCTAAAAATACAATCTGGGGAGAGAGAGGAACCTATAAATACAATCTGGGGAGAGAGAGGAACCTATAAATACAATCTGGGGAGAGAGAGGAACCTATAAATACAATCTGGGGAGAGAGAGGAACCTATAAATACAATCTGGGGAGAGAGGAACCTATAAATACAATCTGGGGAGAGAGAGGAACCTATAAATACAATCTGGGGAGAGAGGAACCTATAAATACAATCTGGGGAGAGAGGAACCTATAAATACAATCTGGGGAGAGAGGAACCTATAAATACAATCTGGGGGAGAGAGGAACCTATAAATACAATCTGGGGAGAGAGGAACCTATAAATACAATCTGGGGAGAGAGGGAAGACCTATAAATACAATCTGGGGAGAGAGAGGAACCTATAAATACAATCTGGGGAGAGAGAGGAACCTATAAATACAATCTGGGGAGAGAGAGGCACCTATAAATACAATCTGGGGAGAGAGAGGAACCTATAAATACAATCTGGGGAGAGAGAGAACCTATAAATACAATCTGGGGAGAGAGAGGAACCTATAAATACAATCTGGGGAGAGAGGAACCTATAAATACAATCTGGGGAGAGAGAGGAACCTATAAATACAATCTGGGGAGAGAGAGGAACCTATAAATACAATCTGGGGAGAGAGGAACCTATAAATACAATCTGGGGAGAGAGAGGAACCTATAAATACAATCTGGGGAGAGAGAGGAACCTATAAATACAATCTGGGGAGAGAGGAACCTATAAATACAATCTGGGGAGAGAGAGGAACCTATAAATACAATCTGGGGAGAGAGGAACTTATAAATACAATCTGGGGAGAGAGAGGAACCTATAAATACAATCTGGGGAGAATCTGGGGAGAGAGGAACCTATAAATACAATCTGGGGAGAGAGGGAACCTATAAATACAATCTGGGGAGAGAGAGGAACCTATAAATACAATCTGGGGAGAGAGAGGAACCTATAAATACAATCTGGGGAGAGAGAGGAACCTATAAATACAATCTGGGGAAGAGGAACCTATAAATACAATCTGGGGAGAGAGAGGAACCTATAAATACAATCTGGGGAGAGAGAGGAACCTATAAATACAATCTGGGGAGAGAGAGGAACCTATAAATACAATCTGGGGAGAGAGGAACCTATAAATACAATCTGGGGAGAGAGGAACCTATAAATACAATCTGGGGAGAGAGAGGAACCTATAAATACAATCTGGGGAGAGAGGAACCTATAAATACAATCTGGGGAGAGAGAGGAACCTATAAATACAATCTGGGGAGAGAGGAACCTATAAATACAATCTGGGGAGAGAGAGGAACCTATAAATACAATCTGGGGAGAGAGGAACCTATAAATACAATCTGGGGAGAGAGGAACCTATAAATACAATCTGGGGAGAGAGAGGAACCTATAAATACAATCTGGGGACCTATAAATACAATCTGGGGAGAGAGAGGAACCTATAAATACAATCTGGGGAGAGAGAGGAACCTATAAATACAATCTGGGGAGAGAGGAACCTATAAATACAATCTGGGGAGAGAGGAACCTATAAATACAATCTGGGGAGAGAGGAACCTATAAATACAATCTGGGGAGAGAGGAACCTATAAATACAATCTGGGGAGAGAGGAACCTATAAATACAATCTGGGGAGAGAGGAACCTATAAATACAATCTGGGGAGAGAGGAACCTATAAATACAATCTGGGGAGAGAGAGGAACCTATAAATACAATCTGGGGAGAGAGGAACCTATAAATACAATCTGGGGAGAGAGAGGACCTATAAATAAATCTGGGGAGAGAGGAACAATCTGGGGAGAGAGAGGAACCTATAAATACAATCTGGGGAGAGAGAGGAACCTATAAATACAATCTGGGAGAGAGGGAACCTATAAATACAATCTGGGGAGAGAGAGGAACCTATAAATACAATCTGGGGAGAGAGGAAACCTATAAATACAATCTGGGGAGAGAGAGGAACCTATAAATACAATCTGGGGAGAGAGGAACCTATAAATACAATCTGGGGAGAGAGAGGAACCTATAAATACAATCTGGGGAACCTATAAATACAATCTGGGGAGAGAGAAACCTATAAATACAATCTGGGGAGAGAGAGGAACCTATAAATACAATCTGGGAGGAACCTATAAATACAATCTGGGGAGAGAGAGAAACCTATAAATACAATCTGGGGAGAGAGAGGAACCTATAAATACAATCTGGGGAGAGAGAGGAACCTATAAATACAATCTGGGGAGAGAGAGGAACCTATAAATACAATCTGGGGAGAGAGGGAACCTATAAATACAATCTGGGGAGAGAGGAACCTATAAATACAATCTATAAATACAATCTGGGGAGAGAGAGGAACCTATAAATACAATCTGGGGAGAGAGAGGAACCTATAAATACAATCTGGGGAGAGAGGAACCTATAAATACAATCTGGGGAGAGAGAGGAACCTATAAATACAATCTGGGGAGAGAGAGGAACCTATAAATACAATCTGGGGAGAGAGAGGAACCTATAAATACAATCTGGGGAGAGAGGAACCTATAAATACAATCTGGGGAGAGAGGAACCTATAAATACAATCTGGGGAGAGAGAGGAACCTATAAATACAATCTGGGGAGAGAGAGGAACCTATAAATACAATCTGGGGAGAGAGGAACCTATAAATACAATCTGGGGAGAGAGAGGAACCTATAAATACAATCTGGGGAGAGAGAGGAACCTATAAATACAATCTGGGGAGAGAGAGGAACCTATAAATACAATCTGGGGAGAGAGGAACCTATAAATACAATCTGGGGAGAGAGGAACCTATAAATACAATCTGGGGAGAGAGAGGAACCTATAAATACAATCTGGGGAGAGAGAGGAACCTATAAATACAATCTGGGGAGAGAGGAACCTATAAATACAATCTGGGGAGAACCTATAAATACAATCTGGGGAGAGAGGAACCTATAAATACAATCTGGGGAGAGAGAGGAACCTATAAATACAATCTGGGGAGAGAGAGAACCTATAAATACAATCTGGGGAGAGAGAGGAACCTATAAATACAATCTGGGGAGAGAGAGGAACCTATAAATACAATCTGGGGAGAGAGAGGAACCTATAAATACAATCTGGGGAGAGAGAGGAACCTATAAATACAATCTGGGGAGAGAGAGGAACCTATAAATACAATCTGGGGAGAGAGGGAACCTATAAATACAATCTGGGGGGAGAGAGAGGAACCTATAAATACAATCTGGGGAGAGAGAGGAACCTATAAATACAATCTGGGGAGAGAGAGGAACCTATAAATACAATCTGGGGAGAGAGAGAACCTATAAATACAATCTGGGGAGAGAGAGGAACCTATAAATACAATCTGGGGAGAGAGAACCTATAAATACAATCTGGGGAGAGAGGAACCTATAAATACAATCTGGGGAGAGAGGAACCTATAAATACAATCTGGGGAGAGAGAGGAACCTATAAATACAATCTGGGGAGAGAGGAACCTATAAATACAATCTGGGGAGAGAGAGGAACCTATAAATACAATCTGGGGAGAGAGAGGAACCTATAAATACAATCTGGGGAGAGAGAGGAACCTATAAATACAATCTGGGAGAGAGAGGAACCTATAAATACAATCTGGGGAGAGAGAGGAACCTATAAATACAATCTGGGGAGAGAGAGGAACCTATAAATACAATCTGGGGAGAGAGAGGAACCTATAAATACAATCTGGGGAGAGAGAGGAACCTATAAATACAATCTGGGGAGAGAGGAACCTATAAATACAATCTGGGGAGAGAAACCTATAAATACAATCTGGGGAGAGAGAGGAACCTATAAATACAATCTGGGGAGAGAGGAACCTATAAATACAATCTGGGGAGAGAGAGGAACCTAAAATACTCTGGGGAGAGAGGAACCTATAAATACAATCTGGGGAGAGAGAGGAACCTATAAATACAATCTGGGGAGAGAGAGAACCTATAAATACAATCTGGGGAACCTATAAATACAATCTGGGGAGAGAGAGGAACCTATAAATACAATAAATACAATCTGGGGAGAGAGGAACCTATAAATACAATCTGGGGAGAGAGAGGAACCTATAAATACAATCTGGGGATCAATCTGGGGAGAGAGGGAACCTATAAATACAATCTGGGGAGAGAGAGGAACCTATAAATACAATCTGGGGAGAGAGAGGAACCTATAAATACAATCTGGGGAGAGAGAGGAACCTATAAATACAATCTGGGGAGAGAGAGGAACCTATAAATACAATCTGGGGAGAGAGAGGAACCTATAAATACAATCTGGGGAGAGAGAGGAACCTATAAATACAATCTGGGGAGAGAGAGGAACCTATAAATACAATCTGGGGAGAGAGGAACCTATAAATACAATCTGGGGAGAGAGGAACCTATAAATACAATCTGGGGAGAGAGAGGAACCTATAAATACAATCTGGGGAGAGAGAGGAACCTATAAATACAATCTGGGGAGAGAGAGGAACCTATAAATACAATCTGGGGAGAGAGAGGAACCTATAAATACAATCTGGGGAGAGAGAGGAACCTATAAATACAAAATCTGGGGAGAGAGAGGAACCTATAAATACAATCTGGGGAGAGAGAGGAACCTATAAATACAATCTGGGGAGAGAGGAACCTATAAATACAATCTGGGGAGAAGAGGAACCTATAAATACAATCTGGGGAGAGAGAGGAACCTATAAATACAATCTGGGGAGAGAGAGGAACCTATAAATACAATCTGGGGAGAGAGAGGAACCTATAAATACAATCTGGGGAGAGAGGAACCTATAAATACAATCTGGGGAGAGAGGAACCTATAAATACAATCTGGGGAGAGAGAGGAACCTATAAATACAATCTGGGGAGAGAGAGGAACCTATAAATACAATCTGGGGAGAGAGAGGAACCTATAAATACAATCTGGGAGAGGAACCTATAAATACAATCTGGGGAGAGAGGAACCTATAAATACAATCTGGGGAGAGAGAGGAACCTATAAATACAATCTGGGGAGAGAGAGGAACCTATAAATACAATCTGGGGAGAGAGAGGAACCTATAAATACAATCTGGGGAGAGAGAGGAACCTATAAATACAATCTGGGGAGAGAGGAACCTATAAATACAATCTGGGGAGAGAGAGAACCTATAAATACAATCTGGGGAGAGAACCTATAAATACAATCTGGGGAGAGAGGAACCTATAAATACAATCTGGGGAGAGAGGAACCTATAAATACAATCTGGGGAGAGAGAGGAACCTATAAATACAATCTGGGGAGAGAGAGAACCTATAAATACAATCTGGGGAGAAACCTATAAATACAATCTGGGGAGAGAGAGGAACCTATAAATACAATCTGGGGAGAGAGAGGAACCTATAAATACAATCTGGGGAGAGAGGAACCTATAAATACAATCTGGGGAGAGAGGAACCTATAAATACAATCTGGGGAGAGAGAGGAACCTATAAATACAATCTGGGGAGAGAGAGGAACCTATAAATACAATCTGGGGAGAGAGAGGAACCTATAAATACAATCTGGGGAGAGAGAGGAAAATACCTATAAATACAATCTGGGGAGAGAGAGGAACCTATAAATACAATCTGGGGGAGAGAGGAACCTATAAATACAATCTGGGGAGAGAGAGAACCTATAAATACAATCTGGGGAGGAACCTATAAATACAATCTGGGGAGAGAGAGGAACCTATAAATACAATCTGGGGAGAGAGAGGAACCTATAAATACAATCTGGGGAGAGAGAGGAACCTATAAATACAATCTGGGGAGAGAGAGGAACCTATAAATACAATCTGGGGAGAGAGAGGAACCTATAAATACAATCTGGGAGAGAGAGGAACCTATAAATACAATCTGGGGAGAGAGGAACATAAATACAATCTGGGAGAGAGAGGAACCTATAAATACAATCTGGGGAGAGAGGAACCTATAAATACAATCTGGGGAGAGAGAGGAACCTATAAATACAATCTGGGGAGAGAGAGGAACCTATAAATACAATCTGGGGAGAGAGAGGAACCTATAAATACAATCTGGGGAGAGAGAGGAACCTATAAATACAATCTGGGGAGAGAGAGGAACCTATAAATACAATCTGGGGAGAGAGAGGAACCTATAAATACAATCTGGGGAGAGAGAGGAACCTATAAATACAATCTGGGGAGAGAGGAACCTATAAATACAATCTGGGGGAGAGAGAGGCACCTATAAATACAATCTGGGGGAGAGAGGAACCTATAAATACAATCTGGGGAGAGAGAGGAACCTATAAATACAATCTGGGGAGAGAGAGGAACCTATAAATACAATCTGGGGAGAGAGGAACCTATAAATACAATCTGGGGGGGAGAGAGGAACCTATAAATACAATCTGGGGAGAGAGAGGAACCTATAAATACAATCTGGGGAGAGAGAGGAACCTATAAATACAATCTGGGGAGAGAGAGAACCTATAAATACAATCTGGGGAGAGAGAGGAACCTATAAATACAATCTGGGGAGAGAGAGAGGAACCTATAAATACAATCTGGGGAGAGAGAGGAACCTATAAATACAATCTGGGGAGAGAGAGGAACCTATAAATACAATCTGGGGAGAGAGAGAACCTATAAATACAATCTGGGAGAGAGAGAACCTATAAATACAATCTGGGGAGAGAGAGGAACCTATAAATACAATCTGGGGAGAGAGAGGAACCTATAAATACAATCTGGGGAGAGAGGAACCTATAAATACAATCTGGGGAGAGAGAGGAACCTATAAATACAATCTGGGGAGAGAGAGGAACCTATAAATACAATCTGGGGAGAGAGAGGAACCTATAAATACAATCTGGGGAGAGAGAGGAACCTATAAATACAATCTGGGGAGAGAGGAACCTATAAATACAATCTGGGGAGAGAAACCTATAAATACAATCTGGGGAGAGAGAGGAACCTATAAATACAATCTGGGGAGAGAGAACCTATAAATACAATCTGGGGAGAGGAACCTATAAATACAATCTGGGGAGAGAGAGGAACCTATAAATACAATCTGGGGAGAGAGGAACCTATAAATACAATCTGGGGAGAGAGAGGAACCTATAAATACAATCTGGGGAGAGAGAGGAACCTATAAATACAATCTGGGGAGAGAGGAACCTATAAATACAATCTGGGGAGAGAGAGGAACCTATAAATACAATCTGGGGAGAGAGAGGAACCTATAAATACAATCTGGGGAGAGAGAGGAACTGGGGAGAGAGGAACCTATAAATACAATCTGGGGAGAGAGAGGAACCTATAAATACAATCTGGGAGAGAGAGGAACCTATAAATACAATCTGGGGAGAGAGAGGAACCTATAAATACAATCTGGGGAGAGAGAGGAACCTATAAATACAATCTGGGGAGAGAGAGGAACCTATAAATACAATCTGGGGAGAGAGGAACCTATAAATACAATCTGGGGAGAGAGAGGAACCTATAAATACAATCTGGGGAGAGAGAGGAACCTATAAATACAATCTGGGGAGAGAGAGGAACCTATAAATACAATCTGGGGAGAGAGGAACCTATAAATACAATCTGGGGAGAGAGAGGAACCTATAAATACAATCTGGGGAGAGAGAGGAACCTATAAATACAATCTGGGGAGAGAGGAACCTATAAATACAATCTGGGGAGAGAGAGGAACCTATAAATACAATCTGGGGAGAGAGAGGAACCTATAAATACAATCTGGGGAGAGAGAGGAACCTATAAATACAATCTGGGGAGAGAGAGGAACCTATAAATACAATCTGGGGAGAGAGAGGAACCTATAAATACAATCTGGGGAGAGAGAGGAACCTATAAATACAATCTGGGGACCTATAAATACAATCTGGGGAGAGAGAGAACCTATAAATACAATCTGGGGAGAGAGAGGAACCTATAAATACAATCTGGGGAGAGAGAGGAACCTATAAATACAATCTGGGGAGAGAGGAACCTATAAATACAATCTGGGGAGAGAGGAACCTATAAATACAATCTGGGGAGAGAGAGGAACCTATAAATACAATCTGGGGAGAGAGAGGAACCTATAAATACAATCTGGGGAGAGAGGAACCTATAAATACAATCTGGGAGAGAGAGGAACCTATAAATACAATCTGGGGAGAGAGAGGAACCTATAAATACAATCTGGGGAGAGAGGAACCTATAAATACAATCTGGGGAGAGAGAGGAACCTATAAATACAATCTGGGGAGAGAGAGGAACCTATAAATACAATCTGGGGAGAGAGAGGAACCTATAAATACAATCTGGGGAGAGAGAGGAACCTATAAATACAATCTGGGGAGAGAGAGGAACCTATAAATACAATCTGGGGAGAGAGAGGAACCTATAAATACAATCTGGGGAGAGAGGAACCTATAAATACAATCTGGGGAGAGAGAGGAACCTATAAATACAATCTGGGGAGAGAGGAACCTATAAATACAATCTGGGGAGAGAGAGGAACCTATAAATACAATCTGGGGAGAGAGAGGAACCTATAAATACAATCTGGGGAGAGAGAGGAACCTATAAATACAATCTGGGGAGAGAGGAACCTATAAATACAATCTGGGGAGAGAACCTATAAATACAATCTGGGGAGAGAGGAACCTATAAATACAATCTGGGGAGAGAGGAACCTATAAATAAATCTGGGGACAATCTGGGGAGAGAGAGGAACCTATAAATACAATCTGGGGAGAGAGAGGAACCTATAAATACAATCTGGGGAGAGAGAGGAACCTATAAATACAATCTGGGGAGAGAGAGGAACCTATAAATACAATCTGGGGAGAGAGGAACCTATAAATACAATCTGGGGAGAGAGAGGAACCTATAAATACAATCTGGGGAGAGAGAGGAACCTATAAATACAATCTGGGGAGAGAGAGGAACCTATAAATACAATCTGGGGAGAGAGAGGAACCTATAAATACAATCTGGGGAGAGAGGAACCTATAAATACAATCTGGGGAGAGAGAGGAACCTATAAATACAATCTGGGGAGAGAGGAACCTATAAATACAATCTGGGGAGAGAGGAACCTATAAATACAATCTGGGGAGAGAGAGGAACCTATAAATACAATCTGGGAGAGATGAACCTATAAATACAATCTGGGGAGAGAGGAACCTATAAATACAATCTGGGGAGAGAGAGGAACCTATAAATACAATCTGGGGAGAGAGAGGAACCTATAAATACAATCTGGGGAGAGAGAGGAACCTATAAATACAATCTGGGGAGAGAGAGGAACCTATAAATACAATCTGGGGAGAGAGAGGAACCTATAAATACAATCTGGGGAGAGAGGAACCTATAAATACAATCTGGGGAGAGAGGAACCTATAAATACAATCTGGGGAGAGAGGAACCTATAAATACAATCTGGGGAGAGAGGAACCTATAAATACAATCTGGGGAGAGAGAGGAACCTATAAATACAATCTGGGGAGAGAGAGGAACCTATAAATACAATCTGGGGAGAGAGAGGAACCTATAAATACAATCTGGGAGAGAGGAACCTATAAATACAATCTGGGGAGAGAGGAACCTATAAATACAATCTGGGGAGAGAGAGGAACCTATAAATACAATCTGGGGAGAGAGAGGAACCTATAAATACAATCTGGGGAGAGAGAGGAACCTATAAATACAATCTGGGGAGAGAGAGGAACCTATAAATACAATCTGGGGAGAGAGAGGAACCTATAAATACAATCTGGGGAGAGAGAGGAACCTATAAATACAATCTGGGGAGAGAGAACCTATAAATACAATCTGGGGAGAGAGGAACCTATAAATACAATCTGGGGAGAGAGAACCTATAAATACAATCTGGGGAGAGAGGAACCTATAAATACAATCTGGGGAGAGAGAGGAACCTATAAATACAATCTGGGGAGAGAGGAACCTATAAATACAATCTGGGGAGAGAGGAGGAAACCTATAAATACAATCTGGGGAGAGAGAGGAACCTATAAATACAATCTGGGGAGAGAGAGGAACCTATAAATACAATCTGGGGAGAGAGAGGAACCTATAAATACAATCTGGGGAGAGAGAGGAACCTATAAATACAATCTGGGGAGAGAGGAACCTATAAATACAATCTGGGGAGAGAGGAACCTATAAATACAATCTGGGGAGAGAGAGGAACCTATAAATACAATCTGGGGAGAGAGAGGAACCTATAAATACAATCTGGGGAGAGAGAACCTATAAATACAATCTGGGGAACCTATAAATACAATCTGGGGAGAGAGGAACCTATAAATACAATCTGGGGAGAGAAACCTATAAATACAATCTGGGGAGAGAGGAACCTATAAATACAATCTGGGGAGAGAGGAACCTATAAATACAATCTGGGGAGAGAGAGGAACCTATAAATACAATCTGGGGAAGAGGAACCTATAAATACAATCTGGGGAGAGAGGGGAGAGAACCTATAAATACAATCTGGGGAGAGAGGAACCTATAAATACAATCTGGGGAGAGAGGAACCTATAAATACAATCTGGGGAGAGAGAGGAACCTATAAATACAATCTGGGGGAGAGAGGAACCTATAAATACAATCTGGGGAGAGAGAGGAACCTATAAATACAATCTGGGGAGAGAGAGGAACCTATAAATACAATCTGGGGAGAGAGGAACCTATAAATACAATCTGGGGAGAGAGAGGAACCTATAAATACAATCTGGGGAGAGAGAGGAACCTATAAATACAATCTGGGGAGAGAACCTATAAATACAATCTGGGGAGAGAGGAACCTATAAATACAATCTGAGGAACCTATAAATACAATCTGGGGAGAGAGAGGAAACCTATAAATACAATCTGGGGAGAGAGGAACCTATAAATACAATCTGGGGAGAGAGGAACCTATAAATCTGGGGAGAGAGGAACCTATAAATACAATCTGGGGAGAGAGGAACCTATAAATACAATCTGGGGAGAGAGGAACCTATAAATACAATCTGGGGAGAGAGAGGAACCTATAAATACAATCTGGGGAGAGAGAGGAACCTATAAATACAATCTGGGGAGAGAGAGGAACCTATAAATACAATCTGGGGAGAGAGAGGAACCTATAAATACAATCTGGGGAGACCTATAAATACAATCTGGGGAGAGAGAGGAACCTATAAATACAATCTGGGGAGAGAGAGGGGAACCTATAAATACAATCTGGGGAGAGAGGAACCTATAAATACAATCTGGGGAGAGAGAGGAACCTATAAATACAATCTGGGGAGAGAGAGGAACCTATAAATACAATCTGGGGAAGAGAGAACCTATAAATACAATCTGGGGAGAGAGAGGAACCTATAAATACAATCTGGGGAGAGAGAGGAACCTATAAATACAATCTGGGGAGAGAGAGGAACCTATAAATACAATCTGGGGAGAGAGAGGAACCTAAAATACAATCTGGGGAGAGAGAGGAACCTATAAATACAATCTGGGGAGAGAGAGGAACCTATAAATACAATCTGGGGAGAGAGAGGAACCTATAAATACAATCTGGGGAGAGAGAGAACCTATAAATACAATCTGGGGAGAGAGAGGAACCTATAAATACAATCTGGGGAGAGAGAGGAACCTATAAATACAATCTGGGGAGAGAGAGGAACCTATAAATACAATCTGGGGAGAGAGAGGAACCTATAAATACAATCTGGGGAGAGAGAGGAACCTATAAATACAATCTGGGGAGAGAGAACCTATAAATACAATCTGGAACCTATAAATACAATCTGGGGAGAGAGAGGAACCTATAAATACAATCTGGGGAGAGAGAGGAACCTATAAATACAATCTGGGGAGAGAGGAACCTATAAATACAATCTGGGGGAGAGAGAGGCACCTATAAATACAATCTGGGGGAGAGAGGAACCTATAAATACAATCTGGGGAGAGAGAACCTATAAATACAATCTGGGGAGAGAGAGGAACCTATAAATACAATCTGGGGAGAGAGGAACCTATAAATACAATCTGGGGGAGAGAGAGGAACCTATAAATACAATCTGGGGAGAGAGAGGAACCTATAAATACAATCTGGGGAGAGAGAGGAACCTATAAATACAATCTGGGGAGAGAGAGGAACCTATAAATACAATCTGGGGAGAGAGAGGAACCTATAAATACAATCTGGGGAGAGAGAGGAACCTATAAATACAATCTGGGGAGAGAGAGGAACCTATAAATACAATCTGGGGAGAGAGGAACCTATAAATACAATCTGGGAGAGAGGAACCTATAAATACAATCTGGGGAGAGAGAGGAACCTATAAATACAATCTGGGGAGAGAGAGGAACCTATAAATACAATCTGGGAGAGAGAGGAACCTATAAATACAATCTGGGGAGAGAGGAACCTATAAATACAATCTGGGGAGAGAGGAACCTATAAATACAATCTGGGGAGAGAGGGGAGAAACCTATAAATACAATCTGGGGAGAGATCTGGGGAGGAAACCTATAAATACAATCTGGGGGAGAGAGAGGAACCTATAAATACAATCTGGGGAGAGAGAGGAACCTATAAATACAATCTGGGGAGAGAGAGGAACCTATAAATACAATCTGGGGAGAGAGGAACCTATAAATACAATCTGGGAGAGAGAGGAACCTATAAATACAATCTGGGGAGAGAGGAACCTATAAATACAATCTGGGGAGAGAGAGGAACCTATAAATAGGATCTGGGGAGAGAGGAACCTAAAATAGGATCTGGGGAGAGAACCTATAAATAGAGGAACCTATAAATACAATCTGGGGAGAGAGAGGAACCTATAAATACAATCTGGGGAGAGAGAGAACCTATAAATACAATCTGGGGAGAGAGGAACCTATAAATACAATCTGGGGAGAGAGATAAATACAAACCTATAAATACAATCTGGGGAGAGAGGAACCTATAAATACAATCTGGGGAGAGAGAGGAACCTATAAATACAATCTGGGGAGAGAGGAACCTATAAATACAATCTGGGGAGAGAGGAACCTATAAATACAATCTGGGGAGAGAGAGGAACCTATAAATACAATCTGGGGAGAGAGAGGAACCTATAAATACAATCTGGGGAGAGAGAGAACCTATAAATACAATCTGGGGAGAGAGAGGAACCTATAAATACAATCTGGGGGAGAGAGATGAACCTATAAATACAATCTGGGGAGAGGGAGGAACCTATAAATACAATCTGGGGAGAGAGAGGAACCTATAAATACAATCTGGGGAGAGAGAGAACCTATAAATACAATCTGGGGAGAGAGGAACCTATAAATACAATCTGGGGAGAGAGAGGAACCTATAAATACAATCTGGGGAGAGAGAACCTATAAATACAATCTGGGGAGAGAGAGGAACCTATAAATACAATCTGGGGAGAGAGAGGAACCTATAAATACAATCTGGGGAGAGAGAGAACCTATAAATACAATCTGGGGAGAGAGAGGAACCTATAAATACAATCTGGGGAGAGAGAGGAACCTATAAATACAATCTGGGAGAGAGAGAACCTATAAATACAATCTGGGGAGAGAGAGGAACCTATAAATACAATCTGGGGAGAGAGAGGAACCTATAAATACAATCTGGGGAGAGAGAGGAACCTATAAATACAATCTGGGGAGAGAGAGAACCTATAAATACAATCTGGGGAGAGAGAGGAACCTATAAATACAATCTGGGGAGAGAGAGGAACCTATAAATACAATCTGGGGAGAGAGAGGAACCTATAAATACAATCTGGGGAGAGAGAGGAACCTATAAATACAATTTGGGGAGAGAGAGGAACCTATAAATACAATCTGGGGAGAGAGAGGAACCTATAAATACAATCTGGGGAGAGAGAGGAACCTATAAATACAATCTGGGGAGAGAGAGAACCTATAAATACAATCTGGGGAGAGAGAGAACCTATAAATACAATCTGGGGAGAGAGAGGAACCTATAAATACAATCTGGGGAGAGAGAACCTATAAATACAATCTGGGAGAGAGAGGAACCTATAAATACAATCTGGGGAGAGAGAGGAACCTATAAATACAATCTGGGGAGAGAGAGGAACCTATAAATACAATCTGGGGAGAGAGGAACCTATAAATACAATCTGGGGAGAGAGAGAACCTATAAATACAATCTGGAACCTATAAATACAATCTGGGGAGAGAGGAACCTATAAATACAATCTGGGGAGAGAGATGAACCTATAAATACAATCTGGGGAGAGAGAGGAACCTATAAATACAATCTGGGGAGAGAGAGAACCTATAAATACAATCTGGGGGGAGAGAGGAACCTATAAATACAATCTGGGGAGAGAGAGAACCTATAAATACAATCTGGGGAGAGAGAGGAACCTATAAATACAATCTGGGGAGAGAGAGAACCTATAAATACAATCTGGGGAGAGAGAGAACCTATAAATACAATCTGGGGAGAGAGAGGAACCTATAAATACAATCTGGGGAGAGAGAGGAACCTATAAATACAATCTGGGGAGAGAGAGGAACCTATAAATACAATCTGGGGAGAGAGAGGAACCTATAAATACAATCTGGGGAGAGAGGAACCTATAAATACAATCTGGGGAGAGAGAGGAACCTATAAATACAATCTGGGGAGAGAGAGGAACCTATAAATACAATCTGGGGAGAGAGAGGAACCTATAAATACAATCTGGGGAGAGAGGAACCTATAAATACAATCTGGGGAGAGAGGAACCTATAAATACAATCTGGGGAGAGAGAGGAACCTATAAATACAATCTGGGGAGAGAGAGGAACCTATAAATACAATCTGGGGAGAGAGGAACCTATAAATACAATCTGGGGAGAATCTGGGGAGAGAGAGAACCTATAAATACAATCTGGGGAGAGAGAGGAACCTATAAATACAATCTGGGGAGAGAGAGGAACCTATAAATAAATCTGGGGAGAGAGAGGAACCTATAAATACAATCTGGGGAGAGAGAGGAACCTATAAATACAATCTGGGGAGAGAGAGAACCTATAAATACAATCTGGGGAGAGAGAGGAACCTATAAAATACCTATAAATACAATCTGGGGAGAGAGAGGAACCTATAAATACAATCTGGGGAGAGAGAGGAACCTATAAATACAATCTGGGGAGAGAGATGAACCTATAAATACAATCTGGGGAGAGAGGAACCTATAAATACAATCTGGGGAGAGAGAGGAACCTATAAATACAATCTGGGGAGAGAGAGGAACCTATAAATACAATCTGGGGAGAGAGAGGAACCTATAAATACAATCTGGGGAGAGAGAGGAACCTATAAATACAATCTGGGGAGAGAGAGGAACCTATAAATACAATCTGGGGAGAGGGAGGAACCTATAAATACAATCTGGGGAGAGAGATGAACCTATAAATACAATCTGGAACCTATAAATACAATCTGGGGAGAGAGAGGAACCTATAAATACAATCTGGGGAGAGAGAGGAACCTATAAATACAATCTGGGGAGAGAGAGGAACCTATAAATACAATCTGGGGAGAGAGATGAACCTATAAATACAATCTGGGGAGAGAGAGGAACCTATAAATACAATCTGGGGAGAGATAAATACAATCTGGGGAGAGAGGGAACCTATAAATACAATCTGGGGAGAGAGAGGAACCTATAAATACAATCTGGGGAGAGAGGAACCTATAAATACAATCTGGGGAGAGAGAGGAACCTATAAATACAATCTGGGGAGAGAGAGGAACCTATAAATACAATCTGGGGAGAGAGAGGAACTGGGGAGAGAGAGAACCTATAAATACAATCTGGGGAGAGAGAGGAACCTATAAATACAATCTGGGGAGAGAGAGGAACCTATAAATACAATCTGGGGAGAGAGAGGAACCTATAAATACAATCTGGGGAGAGAGAGGAACCTATAAATACAATCTGGGGAGAGAGGGAACCTATAAATACAATCTGGGGAGAGAGAGGAACCTATAAATACAATCTGGGGAGAGAGAGGAACCTATAAATACAATCTGGGGAGAGAGAGGAACCTATAAATACAATCTGGGGAGAGAGGAACCTATAAATACAATCTGGGGAGAGAGAGGAACCAATAAATACAATCTGGGGAGAGAGGAACCTATAAATACAATCTGGGGAGAGAGAGGAACCTATAAAAACAATGCGGGAGAGAAGAACCTATAAATACAATCTGGGGAGAGAGAGGAACCTATAAATACAATCTGGGAGAGAGGAACCTATAAATACAATCTGGGGAGAGAGAGGAACCTATAAATACAATCTGGGGAGAGAGGAACCTATAAATACAATCTGGGGAGAGAGAGGAACCTATAAATACAATCTGGGGAGAGAGAGGAACCTATAAATACAATCTGGGGAGAGAGAGGAACCTATAAATACAATCTGGGGAGAGAGAGGAACCTATAAATACAATCTGGGGAGAGAGAGGAACCTATAAATACAATCTGGGGAGAGAGAGGAACCTATAAATACAATCTGGGGAGAGAGGAACCTATAAATACAATCTGGGGAGAGAGGAACCTATAAATACAATCTGGGGAGAGAGAGAACCTATAAATACAATCTGGGAGAGAGAGGGACCTATAAATACAATCTGGGGAGAGAGGGAACCTATAAATACAATCTGGGGAGAGAGAGGAACCTAAATACAATCTGGGGAGAGAGAGGAACCTATAAATACAATCTGGGGAGAGAGAGGAACCTATAAATACAATCTGGGGAGAGAGAGGAACCTATAAATACAATCTGGGGAGAGAGGAACCTATAAATACAATCTGGGGAGAGAGAGAACCTATAAATACAATCTGGGGAGAGAGAGGAACCTATAAATACAATCTGGGAAGAGAGAGGAACCTATAAATACAATCTGGGGAGAGAGAGGAACCTATAAATACAATCTGGGGAGAGAGAGGAACCTATAAATACAATCTGGGGGAGAGAGGAACCTATAAATACAATCTGGGGGAGAGAGGAACCTATAAATACAATCTGGGGAGAGAGAGGAACCTATAAATACAATCTGGGGAGAGAGAGGAACCTATAAATACAATCTGGGGGAGAGAGGAACCTATAAATACAATCTGGGGAGAGAGAGGAACCTATAAATACAATCTGGGGAGAGAGAGGAACCTATAAATACAATCTGGGGAGAGAGAGGAACCTATAAATACAATCTGGGGAGAGAGGAACCTATAAATACAATCTGGGAGAGAGAGGAACCTATAAATACAATCTGGGGAGAGAGAGGAACCTATAAATACAATCTGGGGAGAGAGAGGAACCTATAAATACAATCTGGGGAGAGAGGAAACCTATAAATACAATCTGGGGAGAGAGGAACCTATAAATAGGATCTGGGGAGAGAGGAACCTATAAATACAATCTGGGAGAGAGAACCTATAAATAGGATCTGGGGAGAGAGGAACCTATAAATAATCTGGGGAGGAGGAACCTATAAATAGGATCTGGGGAGAGAACCTATAAATAGGATCTGGGGAGAGAGGAACCTATAAATAGGATCTGGGGAGAGAGGAACCTATAAATAGATCTGGGGAGAAGGAACCTATAAATACAATCTGGGGAGAGAGGAACCTATAAATACAATCTGGGGAAGAGGAACCTATAAATACAATCTGGGGAGAGAGGAACCTATAAATAGATCTGGGGAAGATTAACCTATAAATAGGATCTGGGGAGAGAGGAACTATAAATAGGATCTGGGGAGAGAACCTATAAATAGAGGGGAACCTATAAATACAATCTGGGGAGAGGAACCTATAAATACAATCTGGGGAACCTATAAATACAATCTGGGGAGAGAGGAACCTATAAATAGGAACCTATAAATACAATCTGGGGAGAGAGAGGAACCTATAAATACAATCTGGGGAGAGAGGAACCTATAAATAGGGGGAACCTATAAATACTGGGGGAATCTGGGGAGAGAGAGGAACCTATAAATACAATCTGGGGAGAGAGGAACCTATAAATACAATCTGGGGAGAGAGAGGAACCTATAAATACAATCTGGGGAGAGAGAGAACCTATAAATACAATCTGGGGAGAGAGAGGAACCTATAAATACAATCTGGGGAGAGAGGAACCTATAAATACAATCTGGGGAGAGAGAGGATAAATACAATCTGGGGAGAGAGGAACCTATAAATACAATCTGGGGAGAGAGAGGAACCTATAAATACAATCTGGGGAGAGAGGAACCTATAAATACAATCTGGGGAGAGAGAGGAACCTATAAATACAATCTGGGGGAGAGAGGAACCTATAAATACAATCTGGGGAGAGAGAGGAACCTATAAATACAATCTGGGGAGAGAGAGGAACCTATAAATACAATCTGGGGAGAGAGAGGAACCTATAAATACAATCTGGGGAGAGAGAGGAACCTATAAATACAATCTGGGGAGAGAGGAACCTATAAATACAATCTGGGGGAGAGAGGAACCTATAAATACAATCTGGGGAGAGAGGAACCTATAAATACAATCTGGGGAGAGAGGAACCTATAAATACAATCTGGGGAGAGACCTATAAATACAATCTGGGGAGAGAGAGGAACCTATAAATACAATCTGGGGAGAGAGAGGAACCTATAAATACAATCTGGGGGAGAGAGAACCTATAAATACAATCTGGGGAACCTATAAATACAATCTGGGGAGAGAGAGGAACCTATAAATACAATCTGGGGAGAGAGAGGAACCTATAAATACAATCTGGGGGAGAGAGGAACCTATAAATACAATCTGGGGAGAGAGAACCTATAAATACAATCTGGAACCTATAAATACAATCTGGGGAGAGAGGAACCTATAAATACAATCTGGGGAGAGAGAGGAACCTATAAATACAATCTGGGGAGAGAGAGGAACCTATAAATACAATCTGGGGGAACCTATAAATACAATCTGGGGAGAGAGAGGAACCTATAAATACAATCTGGGGAGAGAGAGGAACCTATAAATACAATCTGGGGAGAGAGAGGAACCTATAAATACAATCTGGGGAGAGAGAGGAACCTATAAATACAATCTGGGGAGAGAGAGGAACCTATAAATACAATCTGGGGAGAGAGAGGAACCTATAAATACAATCTGGGGAGAGAGGAACCTATAAATACAATCTGGGGAGAGAGGAACCTATAAATACAATCTGGGGAGAGAGAGGAACCTATAAATACAATCTGGGGAGAGAGAGGAACCTATAAATACAATCTGGGGGAGAGAGGAACCTATAAATACAATCTGGGGAGAGAGAACCTATAAATACAATCTGGGGGAACCTATAAATACAATCTGGGGAGAGAGAGGAACCTATAAATACAATCTGGGGAGAGAGAGGAACCTATAAATACAATCTGGGGAGAGAGGAACCTATAAATACAATCTGGGGAGAGAGAGGAACCTATAAATACAATCTGGGGAGAGAGAGGAACCTATAAATACAATCTGGGGGAGAGAGGAACCTATAAATACAATCTGGGGGAGAGAGGAACCTATAAATACAATCTGGGGAGAGAGAGGAACCTATAAATACAATCTGGGGAGAGAGAGGAACCTATAAATACAATCTGGGGAGAGAGAGAACCTATAAATACAATCTGGGGAGAGAGAGGAACCTATAAATACAATCTGGGGAGAGAGAGGAACCTATAAATACAATCTGGGGAGAGAGAGGAACCTATAAATACAATCTGGGGAGAGAGAGGAACCTATAAATACAATCTGGGGAGAGAGAGGAACCTATAAATACAATCTGGGGAGAGAGAGGAACCTATAAATACAATCTGGGGAGAGAGAGGAACCTATAAATACAATCTGGGGAGAGAGAGGAACCTATAAATACAATCTGGGGAGAGAGAGGAACCTATAAATACAATCTGGGGAGAGAGAGGAACCTATAAATACAATCTGGGGAGAGAGAGGAACCTATAAATACAATCTGGGGAGAGAGAGGAACCTATAAATACAATCTGGGGAGAGAGAGGAACCTATAAATACAATCTGGGAGAGAGAGGAACCTATAAATACAATCTGGGGAGAGAGGGACCTATAAATACAATCTGGGGAGAGAGAGGGACCTATAAATACAATCTGGGGAGAGAGAGGAACCTATAAATACAATCTGGGGAGAGAGAGGAACCTATAAATACAATCTGGGGAGAGAGAGGGACCTATAAATACAATCTGGGGAGAGAGAGGAACCTATAAATACAATCTGGGGAGAGAGAGGAACCTATAAATACAATCTGGGGAGAGAGGAACCTATAAATACAATCTGGGGAAGAGAGGAACCTATAAATACAATCTGGGGAGAGAGAGGAACCTATAAATACAATCTGGGGAGAGAGAGGAACCTATAAATACAATCTGGGGAGAGAGAGGAACCTATAAATACAATCTGGGGAGAGAGAGGAACCTATAAATACAATCTGGGGAGAGAGAGAACCTATAAATACAATCTGGGGAGAGAGAGGAACCTATAAATACAATCTGGGGAAAGAGAGGAACCTATAAATACAATCTGGGGAGAGAGAGGAACCTATAAATACAATCTGGGGAGAGAGAGGAACCTATAAATACAATCTGGGGAGAGAGAGGAACCTATAAATACAATCTGGGGAGAGAGGAACCTATAAATACAATCTGGGGAGAGAGAGGAACCTATAAATACAATCTGGGGACCTAAAATACTCTGGGGAGAGAGAGGAACCTATAAATACAATCTGGGGAGAGAGAGGAACAATCTATAAATACAATCTGGGGAGAGAGAGGAACCTATAAATACAATCTGGGGAGAGAGAGAACCTATAAATACAATCTGGGGAGAGAGAGGAACCTATAAATACAATCTGGGGAGAGAGAGGAACCTATAAATACAATCTGGGGAGAGAGAGGAACCTATAAATACAATCTGGGGAGAGAGAGGAACCTATAAATACAATCTGGGGAGAGAGAGGGACCTATAAATATAATCTGGGGAGAGAGAGGGACCTATAAATACAATCTGGGGAGAGAGAGGAACCTATAAATACAATCTGGGGAGAGAGAGGAACCTATAAATACAATCTGGGGAGAGAGAGGAACCTATAAATACAATCTGGGGAGAGAGAACCTATAAATACCTATAAATAAATACAATCTGGGGAGAGAGGAACCTATAAATACAATCTGGGGAGAGAGGAACCTATAAATACAATCTGGGGAGAGAGAGGAACCTATAAATACAATCTGGGGAGAGAGGAACCTATAAATACAATCTGGGGAGAGAGAGGAACCTATAAATACAATCTGGGGAGAGAGGAACCTATAAATACAATCTGGGGAGAGAGGAACCTATAAATACAATCTGGGGAGAGAGAGGAACCTATAAATACAATCTGGGGAGAGAGAGGAACCTATAAATACAATCTGGGGAGAGAGAGGAACCTATAAATACAATCTGGGGAGAGAGAGGAACCTATAAATACAATCTGGGGAGAGAGGAACCTATAAATACAATCTGGGGGAGAGAGGAACCTATAAATACAATCTGGGGAGAGAGAGGAACCTATAAATACAATCTGGGGAGAGAGGAACCTATAAATACAATCTGGGGAGAGAGAGGAACCTATAAATACAATCTGGGGAGAGAGGAACCTATAAATACAATCTGGGGAGAGAGAACCTATAAATACAAAATACTGGGGAGAGAGGAACCTATAAATACAATCTGGGGAGAGAGAGAACCTATAAATACAATCTGGGGAGAGAGAGGAACCTATAAATACAATCTGGGGAGAGAGAGAACCTATAAATACAATCTGGGGAGAGAGGGACCTATAAATACAATCTGGGAGAGAGAAACCTATAAATACAATCTGGGGAGAGAGGAACCTATAAATACAATCTGGGGAGAGAGAACCTATAAATACAATCTGGGGAGAGAGAGAACCTATAAATACAATCTGGGGAGAGAGGAACCTATAAATACACAATCTGGGGAGAGAGAGGAACCTATAAATACAATCTGGGGAGAGAGAGAAAACCTATAAATACAATCTGGGGAGAGAGAGGAACCTATAAATACAATCTGGGGAGAGAGAGAACCTAAAATACAATCTGGGGAGAGAGGGGAGGAACCTATAAATACAATCTGGGGAGAGAGAGAACCTATAAATACAATCTGGGGGAGAGAGGAACCTATAAATACAATCTGGGGAGAGAGAGAACCTATAAATACAATCTGGGGAGAGAGGAACCTATAAATACAATCTGGGGAGAGAGAGGAACCTATAAATACAATCTGGGGAGAGAGAGGAACCTATAAATACAATCTGGGGAGAGAGAGGAACCTATAAATACAATCTGGGGAGAGAGGAACCTATAAATACAATCTGGGGAGAGAGAGGAACCTATAAATACAATCTGGGGAGAGAGAGGAACCTATAAATACAATCTGGGGAGAGAATATAAATAAATCTGGGGAGAGAGAGGAACCTATAAATACAATCTGGGGAGAGAGAGGAACCTATAAATACAATCTGGGGAGAGAGAGGAACCTATAAATACAATCTGGGGAGAGAGAGGAACCTATAAATACAATCTGGGGAGAGAGGAACCTATAAATACAATCTGGGGGGAACCTATAAATACAATCTGGGGAGAGAGAGGAACCTATAAATACAATCTGGGGAGAGAGAGGAACCTATAAATACAATCTGGGGAGAGAGAGGAACCTATAAATACAATCTGGGGAGAGAGGGACCTATAAATACAATCTGGGGAGAGAGAGGGACCTATAAATACAATCTGGGGAGAGAGAGGAACCTATAAATACAATCTGGGGAGAGAGGGAACCTATAAATACAATCTGGGGAGAGAGAGGAACCTATAAATACAATCTGGGGAGAGAGGAACCTATAAATACAATCTGGGGAGAGAGAGGAACCTATAAATACAATCTGGGGAGAGAGAGGAACCTATAAATACAATCTGGGGAGAGAGAGGAACCTATAAATACAATCTGGGGAGAGAGAGGAACCTATAAATACAATCTGGGGAGAGAGAACCTATAAATACAATCTGGGAGAGAGAGGAACCTATAAATACAATCTGGGGAGAGAGAGGAACCTATAAATACAATCTGGGGAGAGAGAGGAACCTATAAATACAATCTGGGGAGAGAGGAACCTATAAATACAATCTGGGGAGAGAAGGAACCTATAAATACAATCTGGGGAGAGAGAGAACCTATAAATACAATCTGGGGAGAGAGAGGAACCTATAAATACAATCTGGGGAGAGAGAGGAACCTATAAATACAATCTGGGGAGAGAGGAACCTATAAATACAATCTGGGGAGAGAGGAACCTATAAATACAATCTGGGGAGAGAGAGGAACCTATAAATACAATCTGGGGAGAGAGAGGAACCTATAAATACAATCTGGGGAGAGAGAGGAACCTATAAATACAATCTGGGGAGAGAGAGGAACCTATAAATACAATCTGGGGAGAGAGAGGAACCTATAAATACAATCTGGGGAGAGAGAGGAACCTATAAATACAATCTGGGGAGAGAGAGGAACCTATAAATACAATCTGGGGAGAGAGAGGAACCTATAAATACAATCTGGGGAGAGAGAGGAACCTATAAATACAATCTGGGGAGAGAGAGGAACCTATAAATACAATCTGGGGAGAGAGAGGAACCTATAAATACAATCTGGGGAGAGAGAGGAACCTATAAATACAATCTGGGGAGAGAGAGGAACCTATAAATACAATCTGGGGAGAGAGGAACCTATAAATACAATCTGGGGAGAGAGAGGAACCTATAAATACAATCTGGGGAGAGAGGAACCTATAAATACAATCTGGGGAGAGAGAGGAACCTATAAATACAATCTGGGGAGAGAGGAACCTATAAATACAATCTGGGGAGAGAGGAACCTATAAATACAATCTGGGGAGAGAGAGGAACCTATAAATACAATCTGGGGAGAGAGAGGAACCTATAAATACAATCTGGGGAGAGAGGAACCTATAAATACAATCTGGGGAGAGAGAGGAACCTATAAATACAATCTGGGGAGAGAGAGGAACCTATAAATACAATCTGGGGAGAGAGGAACCTATAAATACAATCTGGGGAGAGAGAGGAACCTATAAATACAATCTGGGGAGAGAGAGGAACCTATAAATACAATCTGGGGAGAGAGAGGAACCTATAAATACAATCTGGGGAGAGAGGAACCTATAAATACAATCTGGGAGAGAGGAACCTATAAATACAATCTGGGGAGAGAGAACCTATAAATACAATCTGGGGAACCTATAAATACAATCTGGGGAGAGAGAGAACCTATAAATACAATCTGGGGAGAGAGAGGAACCTATAAATACAATCTGGGGAGAGAGAGGAACCTATAAATACAATCTGGGGAGAGAGAGGAACCTATAAATACAATCTGGGGAGAGAGAGGAACCTATAAATACAATCTGGGGAGAGAGGGAAGAGAGGAACCTATAAATACAATCTGGGGGAGAGAGGAACCTATAAATACAATCTGGGGAGAGAGAGGAACCTATAAATACAATCTGGGGAGAGAGGAACCTATAAATACAATCTGGGGAGAGAGAGGAACCTATAAATACAATCTGGGGAGAGAGAGGAACCTATAAATACAATCTGGGGAGAGAGAGAGAACCTATAAATACAATCTGGGGAGAGAGAACCTATAAATACAATCTGGGGAGAGAGAGAACCTATAAATACAATCTGGGGGAGAACCTATAAATACAATCTGGGGAGAGAGAGGAACCTATAAATACAATCTGGGGAGAGAGGAACCTATAAATACAATCTGGGGAGAGAGATGAACCTATAAATACAATCTGGGGAGAGAGGAACCTATAAATACAATCTGGGGAGAGGGAGGAACCTATAAATACAATCTGGGGAGAGAGAGGAACCTATAAATACAATCTGGGGAGAGGGAGGAACCTATAAATACAATATGGGGAGAGAGAGGAACCTATAAATACAATCTGGGGAGAGGGAGGAACCTATAAATACAATCTGGGGAGAGAGAGGAACCTATAAATACAATCTGGGGAGAGAGAGGAACCTATAAATACAATCTGGGGAGAGAGAGAACCTATAAATACAATCTGGGGAACCTATAAATACAATCTGGGGAGAGAGAGGAACCTATAAATACAATCTGGGGAGAGAGGAACCTATAAATACAATCTGGGGATAAATACAATCTGGGGAGAGAGGAACCTATAAATACAATCTGGGGAGAGAGGAACCTATAAATAGGATCTGGGGACCTATAAATACAATCTGGGGAGAGAGAGGAACCTATAAATAGGAATCTGGGGAGAGAGGAACCTATAAATACAATCTGGGGAGAGAGAGAACCTATAAATACAATCTGGGGAGAGAGGAACCTATAAATACAATCTGGGGAGAGAGGAACCTATAAATAGGATCTGGGGAGAGAGGAACCTATAAATACTGGGGAGATATAAATAGGATCTGGGGAGAGAGGAACCTATAAATAGGATCTGGGGAGAGAGGAACCTATAAATAGGATCTGGGGAATCTGGGGAGAGAGGAACCTATAAATAGGATCTGGGGACCTATAAATAGGATCTGGGGAGAGGAACCTATAAATAGGATCTGGGGAGAGAGAGGAACCTATAAATACAATCTGGGGAGAGAGATGAACCTATAAATACAATCTGGGGAGAGAGAGGAACCTATAAATACAATCTGGGGAGAGAGGGGAGAGAGAGGAACCTATAAATACAATCTGGGGAGAGAGAGGAACCTATAAATACAATCTGGGGAGAGGGAACCTATAAATACAATCTGGGGAGAGAGAGGAACCTATAAATACAATCTGGGGAGAGAGAGGAACCTATAAATACAATCTGGGGAGAGAGAGGAACCTATAAATACAATCTGGGGAGAGAGAGGAACCTATAAATACTGGGGAATCCTATAAATAGGATCTGGGGAGAGGAACCTATAAATACAATCTGGGGAGAGAGGAACCTATAAATAGGATCTGGGGAGAGAGAACCTATAAATACAATCTGGGGAGAGAGGAACCTATAAATAGGATCTGGGGAGAGAGGAACCTATAAATACAATCTGGGGGAGAGAGGAACCTATAAATAGGATCTGGGGAGAGAGGAACCTATAAATAGGATCTGGGGAGAGAGAACCTATAAATACAATCTGGGGAGAGAGGAACCTATAAATACAATCTGGGGAGAGAGAGGAACCTATAAATAGGATCTGGGGAGAGAGGAACCTATAAATAGGATCTGGGGAGAGAGGAACCTGGATCTGGGGAGAGAGGAACCTAGAAATAGGATCTGGGGACCTATAAATACAATCTGGGGAGAGAGAGGAACCTATAAATACAATCTGGGGAGAGAGGAACCTATAAATAGGATCTGGGGAGAGAGGAACCTATAAATACTGGGGAATCTGGGGAGAGAGGAACCTAGAAATAGGAACCTATAAATACAATCTGGGGAGAGAGAGGAACCTATAAATACAATCTGGGGAGAGAGAGAACCTATAAATACAATCTGGGGAGAGAGGAACCTATAAATACAATCTGGGGAGAGAGAACCTATAAATACAATCTGGAACCTATAAATACAATCTGGGGAGAGAGGAACCTATAAATACAATCTGGGGAGAGAGAGGAACCTATAAATACAATCTGGGGAGAGAGGAACCTATAAATACAATCTGGGGAGAGAGGAACCTATAAATACAATCTGGGAGAGAGAACCTAGAAATAGGAACCTATAAATACAATCTGGGGAGAGAGAGGAACCTATAAATACAATCTGGGAGAGAGAGGAACCTATAAATACAATCTGGGGAGAGAGAGGAACCTATAAATACAATCTGGGGAGAGAGGAACCTATAAATACAATCTGGGGAGAGAGAGGAACCTATAAATACAATCTGGGGAGAGAGGAACCTATAAATACAATCTGGGGAGAGAGGAACCTATAAATACAATCTGGGGAGAGAGGGACCTATAAATACAATCTGGGGAGAGAGAGGAACCTATAAATACAATCTGGGGAGAGAGGAACCTATAAATACAATCTGGGGAGAGAGAGGAACCTATAAATACAATCTGGGGAGAGAGGAACCTATAAATACAATCTGGGGGAGAGAGGAACCTATAAATACAATCTGGGGAGAGAGGAACCTATAAATACAATCTGGGGAGAGAGGAACCTATAAATACAATCTGGGGAGAGAGAGGAACCTATAAATACAATCTGGGGAGAGAGAGGAACCTATAAATACAATCTGGGAGAGAGGAACCTATAAATACAATCTGGGGAGAGAGAGGAACCTATAAATACAATCTGGGGAGAGAGAACCTATAAATACAATCTGGGAGAGAGGAACCTATAAATACAATCTGGGGAGAGAGAGGAACCTATAAATACAATCTGGGGAGAGAGAGGAACCTATAAATACAATCTGGGAGAGAGGAACCTATAAATACAATCTGGGGAGAGAGAGGAACCTATAAATACAATCTGGGGAGAGAACCTATAAATACAATCTGGGGAGAGAGATGAACCTATAAATACAATCTGGGGAGAGAGAGGAACCTATAAATACAATCTGGGGAGAGGAACCTATAAATACAATCTGGGGAGAGAGAGGAACCTATAAATACAATCTGGGGAGAGAGAGGAACCTATAAATACAATCTGGGAGAGAGGAACCTATAAATACAATCTGGGGAGAGAGAGGAACCTATAAATACAATATAAATACAATCTGGGGAGAGAGAGGAACCTATAAATACAATCTGGGGAGAGAGAGGAACCTATAAATACAATCTGGGGAGAGAGGAACCTATAAATACAGTCTGGGGAGAGAGAGAACCTATAAATACAATCTGGGGAGAGAGAGGAACCTATAAATACAATCTGGGGAGAGAGAGGAACCTATAAATACAATCTGGGGAGAGAGAGGAACCTATAAATACAATCTGGGGAGAGAGAGGAACCTATAAATACAGTCTGGGGAGAGAGGAACCTATAAATCCAATCTGGGGAGAGAGAGGAACCTATAAATACAATCTGGGGAGAGAGAGGAACCTATAAATACAATCTGGGGAGAGAGGAACCTATAAATACAATCTGGGGAGAGAGAGGAACCTATAAATACAATCTGGGGAGAGAGGAACCTATAAGAGAGGAACCTATAAATACAATCTGGGGAGAGAGAGGAACCTATAAATAAATAAATACAATCTGGGGAGAGATGAACCTATAAATACAATCTGGGATAAAATACAATCTGGGGAGAGAGAGGAACCTATAAATACAATCTGGGGAGAGAGGAACCTATAAATACAATCTGGGGAGAGAGAGGAACCTATAAATACAATCTGGGGAGAGAGAGGAACCTATAAATACAATCTGGGGAGAGAGAGGAACCTATAAATACAATCTGGGGAGAGAGAGGAACCTATAAATACAATCTGGGGAGAGAGAGGAACCTATAAATACAATCTGGGGAGAGAGAACCTATAAATACAATCTGGGGAGAGAGAGGAACCTATAAATACAATCTGGGGAGAGAGGAACCTATAAATACAATCTGGGGAGAGAGAGGAACCTATAAATACAATCTGGGAACCTATAAATACAATCTGGGGAGAGAGATGAACCTATAAATACAATCTGGGGAGAGAGGAGGAACCTATAAATACAATCTGGGGAGAGAGAGAACCTATAAATACAATCTGGGGAGAGAGAGAACCTATAAATACAATCTGGGAGAGAGGAACCTATAAATACAATCTGGGGAGAGAGAGAACCTATAAATACAATCTGGGGAGAGAGAGGAACCTATAAATACAATCTGGGGAGAGAGGAACCTATAAATACAATCTGGGGAGAGAGAGAACCTATAAATACAATCTGGGAGAGAGAGAACCTATAAATACAATCTGGGGAGAGAGAGGAACCTATAAATACAATCTGGGGAGAGAGAGGAACCTATAAATACAATCTGGGGAGAGAGGAACCTATAAATACAATCTGGGGAGAGAGAGAACCTATAAATACAATCTGGGGAGAGAGAGGAACCTATAAATACAATCTGGGGAGAGAGAGGAACCTATAAATACAATCTGGGGAGAGACCTATAAATACAATCTGGGGAGAGAGAGGAACCTATAAATACAATCTGGGGAGAGAGAGGAACCTATAAATACAATCTGGGGAGAGAGAGGAACCTATAAATACAATCTGGGGAGAGAGAGGAACCTATAAATACAATCTGGGGAGAGAGAGAACCTATAAATACAATCTGGGGAGAGAGAGGAACCTATAAATACAATCTGGGGAGAGAGAGGAACCTATAAATACAATCTGGGGAGAGAGGAACCTATAAATACAATCTGGGGAGAGAGGAACCTATAAATACAATCTGGGGAGAGAGGAACCTATAAATACAATCTGGGGAGAGAGGAACCTATAAATACATAAATACAATCTGGGGAGAGAGGAACCTATAAATACAATCTGGGGAGAGAGGAACCTATAAATACAATCTGGGGAGAGAGGAACCTATAAATACAATCTGGGGAGAGAGAGGAACCTATAAATACAATCTGGGGAGAGAGAGGAACCTATAAATACAATCTGGGGAGAGAGGAACCTATAAATACAATCTGGGGAGAGAGAGGAACCTATAAATACAATCTGGGGAGAGAGAGAACCTATAAATACAATCTGGGGAGAGAGAGGAACCTATAAATACAATCTGGGGACATAAATACAATCTGGGGAGAGAGGAACCTATAAATACAATCTGGGGAGAGAGAGAACCTATAAATACAATCTGGGGAGAGAGGAACCTATAAATACAATCTGGGAGAAATACAATCTGGGGAGAGAGGAACCTACAATAAAATACAATCTGGGGAGAGAGAGGAACCTATAAATACAATCTGGGGAGAGAGAGGAACCTATAAATACAATCTGGGGAGAGAGAGGAACCTATAAATACAATCTGGGGAGAGAGAGGACCTATAAATACAATCTGGGGAGAGAGGAACCTATAAATACAATCTGGGGAGAGAGAGGAACCTATAAATACAATCTGGGGAGAGAGAGGAACCTATAAATACAATCTGGGGGGAGAGAGGAACCTATAAATACAATCTGGGGAGAGAGGAACCTATAAATACAATCTGGGGAGAGAGGAACCTATAAATACAATCTGGGGAGAGAGGAACCTATAAATACAATCTGGGGAGAGAGAGGAACCTATAAATACAATCTGGGAGAGAGGAACCTTAAATACAATCTGGGGAGAGAGAGGAACCTATAAATACAATCTGGGGGAGAGAGGAACCTATAAATACAATCTGGGGAGAGAGAGGAACCTATAAATACAATCTGGGGAGAGAGAGAACCTATAAATACAATCTGGGGAGAGAGAGGAACCTATAAATACAATCTGGGGAGAGAGGAACCTATAAATACAATCTGGGGAGAGAGGAACCTATAAATACAATCTGGGGAGAGAGGAACCTATAAATACAATCTGGGGAGAGAGGAACCTATAAATACAATCTGGGGAGAGAGAGAACCTATAAATACAATCTGGGGAGAGAGGAACCTATAAATACAATCTGGGGAGAGAGATGAACCTATAAATACAATCTGGGGAGAGAGAGGAACCTATAAATACAATCTGGGGAGAGAGAGGAACCTATAAATACAATCTGGGGAGAGAGGAACCTATAAATACAATCTGGGGAAATACAATCAATCTGGGAGAGAGAGGAACCTATAAATACAATCTGGGGAGAGAGGAACCTATAAATACAATCTGGGGAGAGAGAGAACCTATAAATACAATCTGGGAGAGAGAACCTATAAATACAATCTGGGAGAACCTATAAATACAATCTGGGGAGAGAGATGAAACCTATAAATACTGGGGAGAGATGAACCTATAAATACTGGGGAGAGAGAGGAACCTATAAATACAATCTGGGGAGAGAGAGGAACCTATAAATACAATCTGGGGAGAGAGAGGAACCTATAAATACAATCTGGGGAGAGAGAGGAACCTATAAATAACCTAAAATCTCTGGGGAGAGAGGAACCTATAAATACAATCTGGGGAGAGAGGAACCTATAAATACAATCTGGGAGAGAGAGAACCTATAAATACAATCTGGGAGAGAGGAACCTATAAATACAATCTGGGGAGAGAGAG
Organism: Oncorhynchus keta; assembly: GCF_023373465.1. Lineage (NCBI taxonomy): Eukaryota > Metazoa > Chordata > Actinopteri > Salmoniformes > Salmonidae > Oncorhynchus > Oncorhynchus keta. The sequence goes on along the minus strand of NC_068439.1, from coordinate 14,382,936 downwards.
AACCTATAAATACAATCTGGGAGAGAGAGGAACCTATAAATACAATCTGGGGAGAGAGAGAACCTATAAATACAATCTGGGGAGAGAGAACCTATAAATACAATCTGGGGAGAGAGGAACCTATAAATACAATCTGGGAGAGAGAGGAACCTATAAATACAATCTGGGGAGAGAGAGGAACCTATAAATACAATCTGGGGAGAGAGAGGAACCTATAAATACAATCTGGGGAGAGAGAGGAACCTATAAATACAATCTGGGGAGAGAGAGGAACCTATAAATACAATCTGGGGAGAGAGAGGAACCTATAAATACAATCTGGGGAGAGAGAGGAACCTATAAATACAATCTGGGGGAGAGAGAGGAACCTATAAATACAATCTGGGGAGAGAGAGGAACCTATAAATACAATCTGGGGAGAGAGAGGAACCTATAAATACAATCTGGGGAGAGAGAGGAACCTATAAATACAATCTGGGGAGAGAGGAACCTATAAATACAATCTGGGGAGAGAGAGGAACCTATAAATACAATCTGGGGAGAGAGAGGAACCTATAAATACAATCTGGGGAGAGAGAGGAACCTATAAATACAATCTGGGGAGAGAGAGGAACCTATAAATACAATCTGGGGAGAGAGAGGAACCTATAAATACAATCTGGGGAGAGAGAGGAACCTATAAATACAATCTGGGGAGAGAGAGGAACCTATAAATACAATCTGGGGAGAGAGAGGAACCTATAAATACAATCTGGGGAGAGAGGAACCTATAAATACAATCTGGGAGAGAGAGGAACCTATAAATACAATCTGGGGAGAGAGAGGAACCTATAAATACAATCTGGGGAGAGAGAGGAACCTATAAATACAATCTGGGAGAGAGAGGAACCTATAAATACAATCTGGGATCTGGGGAGAGAGAGGAACCTATAAATACAATCTGGGGAGAGAGAGGAACCTATAAATACAATCTGGGGAGAGAGGAACCTATAAAACAATCTGGGAGAGAGAGGAACCTATAAATACAATCTGGGGAGAGAGAGGAACCTATAAATACAATCTGGGGAGAGAGGAACCTATAAATACAATCTGGGGAGAACCTATAAATACAATCTGGGGAGAGAGAGGAACCTATAAATACAATCTGGGGAGAGAGAGGAACTGGGGAGAGAGGAACCTATAAATACAATCTGGGAGAGAGAGGAACCTATAAATACAATCTGGGGAGAGAGAGAACCTATAAATACAATCTGGGGAGAGAGAGGAACCTATAAATACAATCTGGGATCTCTGGGGAGAGAGAGGAACCTATAAATACAATCTGGGGAGAGAGAGGAACCTATAAATACAATCTGGGGAGAGAACCTATATAAATACAATCTGGGGAGAGGAACCTATAAATGGGAGAGAGAGGAACCTATAAATACAATCTGGGAGAGAGAGGAACCTATAAATACAATCTGGGAGAGAGAACCTATAAATACAATCTGGGGAGAGAGAGGAACCTATAAATACAATCTGGGGAGAGAGGGAACCTATAAATACAATCTGGGGAGAGAGAGGAACCTATAAATACAATCTGGGGAGAGAGAGGAACCTATAAATACAATCTGGGGAGAGAGGAACCTATAAATACAATCTGGGAGAGAACCTATAAATACAATCTGGGGAGAGAGAGGAACCTATAAATACAATCTGGGGAGAGAGAGGAACCTATAAATACAATCTGGGGAACCTATAAATACAATCTGGGGAGAGAACCTATAAATACAATCTGGGGAGAGAACCTATAAATACAATCTGGGAGAGAGGAACCTATAAATACAATCTGGGGAGAGAGAGAAACCTATAAATACAATCTGGGGAGAGAGGAACCTATAAATACAATCTGGGGAGAGAGAGGAACAATCTGGGGAGAGAGAGGAACCTATAAATACAATCTGGGGAGAGAGAGAGGAACCTATAAATACAATCTGGGGAGAGAGAGGAACCTATAAATACAATCTGGGGAGAGAGAGGAACCTATAAATACAATCTGGGGAGAGAGAGGACCTATAAATACAATCTGGGGAGAGAGGAACCTATAAATACAATCTGGGGAGAGAGAGGAACCTATAAATACAATCTGGGGAGAGAGGAACCTATACCTATAAATACAATCTGGGGAGAGAGAGAACCTATAAATACAATCTGGGGAGAGAGAGAACCTATAAATACAATCTGGGGAGAGAAACCTATAAATACAATCTGGGGAGAGAGAGAACCTATAAATACAATCTGGGGAGAGAGGAACCTATAAATACAATCTGGAGAGAGAGGAACCTATAAATACAATCTGGGGAGAGAGAGGAACCTATAAATACAATCTGGGGAGAGAGAGGAACCTATAAATACAATCTGGGGAGAGAGAAACCTATAAATACAATCTGGGGAGAGAGAGGAACCTATAAATACAATCTGGGAGAGAGAGGAACCTATAAATACAATCTGGGGAGAGAGAGGAACCTATAAATACAATCTGGGGGAGAGAGGAACCTATAAATACAATCTGGGGAGAGAGAGGAACCTATAAATACAATCTGGGGAGAGAGGAACCTATAAATACAATCTGGGGAGAGAGAGGAACCTATAAATACAATCTGGGGAGAGAGAGGAACCTATAAATACAATCTGGGGAGAGAGAGGAACCTATAAATACAATCTGGGGAACCTATAAATACAATCTGGGGAGAGAGGAACCTATAAATACAATCTGGGGAGAGAACCTATAAATACAATCTGGGGAGGAACCTATAAATACAATCTGGGAAGAGAGAGGAACCTATAAATACAATCTGGGGAGAGAGAGGAACCTATAAATACAATCTGGGGAGAGAGAGGAACCTATAAATACAATCTGGGGAGAGAGAGGAACCTATAAATACAATCTGGGAGAGAGAGGAACCTATAAATACAATCTGGGGAGAGAGAGGGACCTATAAATACAATCTGGGGAGAGAGAGGAACCTATAAATACAATCTGGGGAGAGAGAGGAACCTATAAATACAATCTGGGGAGAGAGGAACCTATAAATACAATCTGGGAGAGAGGAACTTATAAATACAATCTGGGGAGAGAGGAACTTATAAATAGGATCTGATGGGAGAGATGGAGACAATAGTCCTGGTCCTAATCAGTGAACTAAATAGGGGATGTAGTGCTATTTGGGATGAAGACAAGGTCCTTGACAGAAGAATGTGTTCATTATTCAGTTTTTTGTTACACATTCTGGCATGTTAGGGTCTTCCTCATTCCGAGCTTCGACTGTTACAAGTATAGAAGTAATCATCTGACAGCCCATGGACGGACTGGTGTACAATTTCCTTCCGACTCTTTCTCACCCATTGAGCAGACAGTTCAGCATGATTCTGTGAAGAGTAGGCTGCTCCCATAAGCAGAATATATTATTGAAGTCCAATGCAATACGATTCAGTTTGACTGATAGACCATTGTTGCTTGGTGTTTAAACCACAGTTCAACCTGAGGATCTCTGATTGAGAGGGTTGAACAGACAGAACTTTCAAGGCTAACAGAAAGTTACACCAAGACCAGTTGAAAGGATTTCTGCCAATAGGTGCCCTTTCTCTGCTCTCATGTAAATGTTGTTTCTATTCACCTGGCTTATTTCATCTCCACCACTCTACATCTATCTCCCCTCTGGTCTCTCGTCTTTGTCTTACTCTCTTCTGTTCTTACCTCTTTCTGTTGTTGTTCTGTCTATAGTATGCATAATGATACCTTGGTCTGAGGTTGAAATGGAACTGGAACAACGAACCGGTAACAAGTGTAAGGACGACGTTCGGTCTCAAGGCAGTGTCTGGCTTTATCTAACAGGTGTAAAGCAGGCAGCCACACTTGTCTGGTTTATAGATTAATAAGGTAGGGAACAGCACAATGGTCATGTGTGCCTTGATTTAATCATCATTTAACAGACTAAGAGCTTTTAGACATTTCCTTGCAAGGTCAGTGAGTAGACAGTATTGCTGAGAGAGTATAGTTTTGCCTGGAGAAATGCAATGGGCAGTGTACAGCATTGGGAAAATCTGCTCTGTAAATATTGAATTCTGTTTTTCACAGATCATCTGTCAATCCATATCTGTGTAGACATGAAGCACAGATTGAGGATCAGATCACCCTCCGTCAAATCCTAATCTTCACCATGAGCTGGTGAATCATAAAACCGATCTTAGACCAGTGTCTACGTACAACCCCTTCCTATACTCTGTTTGTGCTGATGTGACTCCTGCCTTTCATCTTGATCGTCCCTCTCACCAAGACAACAAAAGCAGTAGTGAACATTAAAGGGGGTATGGTGTTGTGTGGGACGCAGTCCCTGTCTGGTTCCCTTGTTCTTCAAAGAGGAACAGCTGTCTCTTCCTCCATCCCTCATTCTCTCTCTACTGTCTAACTCTGACCCGAACAACAAGTTGTGATGCATTAGAGAGAGGGAGAGAAAGGGACCAAGGACAGGATGTGACCATAATTGGGAAGGCATATGTGAGATCTAAAATGATGTGAAATCCTCAAAAACAGGTGAGAAAAACAACATGTCAAATTTACGGTGTGATGTATGAATTGGAAGTAGAAGCCTAAGTATTGTTTCCCAATAGTTTACTCCAATAAGGGGAGTGATGGCATGATTAGGGGAAAATATTACAGGAAAATATAAAGCTGTCATCAAGGCAAAGGGTGGCTACTTTGAAGAATCTCAAGTATAACATATTTAGATTTGCTTTAAAAAAAATGTGGTTGCTACAAATGTTTCATTTCATAGTTTTGATGTCTTCACTATTATTCTACAATGTAGAAGATTGTCAAAATAAAGAAAAACCCTGGAATGAGTAGGTGTGTCCAGAATGTTGAATGGTACTGTATATATGGAAAATTGGACATGATGCAGACAGTTACATTGATAGAAGCTCGATTTGCAATATTAAAGCTGATCTACACCTTAACAAATGTAAATAATAAAAACAGCACCAAAACCAAAATGCACTTCCTTTGGCGTTCTCTGTGTCTAATTTCATGTATTCATTTGATTCTTCCCAGGATGAGGGCTGAACGATCCAGGAACACACTACCAATTGTTACTCATTACAGACGTATGATTTGAGCCACGATACCCAGCTCTCAAGCGTCATACGGGTCTCCAGAGTAGTGCACTTCTGAATATGACTAATGCCTACTCACAGCAATGTGATTTGTCTAATCTGCAGTGCCTTCTGGGAGATGAGTAAGACTCCCTTGCACACTGCTCGGCTCACACTCCGCTGGTCTCCCCTGGCTGGCTGGCTGGCTGACAATCCTCTCTCTCATCTCTCTTTCTCTCTTTGTCTTTTCCTGTCTTTATTCACAGCGATCTCTCTCCCACATCATCCCCCTATCCACCACCACGGTACACACAGGTGTATCCAGCCAGTGAGAATAGATGGCGTTAGATGAGATGGATTGACATATCAGTGTCTTAGTAAGCTGATGTCTTAGGACATGAATGATGTACGATAAAATGTCATGATGACATTGGTTGTATCCCAAATGGCACTCTCTTGCCTTTGTAGTGCATATAGGGCTGCAAAGGGAGCCACTAGGGCTGTAGTCAATAGTATTGTATGGACCCTGGTCAAAAGTAGTGCACTATATAGGGAATAGGGTACCGTTTGAAAGCATTGACATTCAAATAAAGTATTTTGACGGACAGCCAACTGTACAAACAGTAAAAACTCAGCTTTGTATTTTACGTAATAAACTAATAAGTTTAGCTACTTTTAGCTGTTTTCCTCTGAATGTGGCAGAAATGTAAATTCCAGGTACAAACAAGTATCTTCAAACATCGTCTCCCCTCACTCTATCCAAATATAACTCTGCTTCCTGAAAACTCTCATCTTTAGGGACACTTTATCTCAGAGAGCCTCTATCTGCTTTCTATTGTCGAGAGGATTAGGTTGATTTTGGATATTTCACACATGATGATTCATCTAGCTAGGTACTTCTCCTGGATTTCAGTAACCACATCTAAGGTTTGTTTGCTTATTTGTTCATTTTCAAGCAAGATAAAACAAATGTTCTTCTCTCTCTCGCTCTCTGAGTTCCCTCACTATTTCTCTCTTTACTGTTTACTGACAGTGAGACAGATCAGGTGCATCCCAAGCCTCCTTTCTGAACCATTCAGGTATGCAGCTCTTCACGTGTGAGAGATATTCACATACCTTATTAAGCAGATGCTGATTTCAAATGACACAGAATGAGATTAGACAAAACGAGACGGGAAGGGTGCAAAGTGAGGAGATCTGCTTCTGTCTGGGCGAGGCTAGGTGAGGAGATCTACTTCTGTCTGGGTGAGGCTAAGTGAGGAGATCTGCTTCTGTCTGGGTGAGGCTAAGTGAGGAGATCTGCTTCTGTCTGGGTGAGGCTAAGTGAGGAGATCTGCTTCTGTCTGGGTGAGGCTAAGTGAGGAGATCTGCTTCTGTCTGGGCGAGGCTAGGTGAGGAGATCTGCTTCTGTCTGGGTGAGGCTAGGTGAGGAGATCTGCTTCTGTCTGGGTGAGGCTAAGTGAGGAGATCTGCTTCTGTCTGGGTGAGGCTAGGTGAGGAGAGGTTATGCTTCTGTCTGGGTGAGGCTAGGTGAGGAGAGATGCTTCTGTCTGGGTGAGGCTAGTCTGTGAGGAGAGATCTTCTGTCTGGGTGAGGCTAAGTGAGGAGAGATCTGCTTCTGTCTGGGTGAGGCTAGGTGAGGAGATCTGCTTCTGTCTGGGTGAGGCTGTGAGGAGAGATGCTTCTGTCTGGGCGAGGTTAAGTGAGGAGATCTGCTTCTGTCTGGGTGAGGCTAGGTGAGGAGAGATGCTTCTGTCTGGGTGAGGCTAAGTGAGGAGATCTGCTTCTGTCTGGGCGAGGCTAAGTGAGGAGATCTGCTTCTGTCTGGGCGAGGCTAAGTGAGGAGAGATGCTTCTGTCTGGGTGAGGCTAGGTGAGGAGAGATGCTTCTGTCTGGGTGAGGCTAAGTGAGGAGAGATGCTTCTGTCTGGGCGAGGTTAAGTGAGGAGAGATGCTTCTGTCTGGGGGAGTCTAAGTGAGGAGAGATGCTTCTGTCTGGGTGAGGCTAAGTGAGGAGAGATGCTTCTGTCTGGGTGAGGCTAAGTGAGGAGATCTGCTTCTGTCTGGGTGAGGCTAAGTGAGGAGATCTGCTTCTGTCTGGGTGAGGCTAGGTGAGGAGAGATGCTTCTGTCTGGGTGAGGTTAAGTGAGGAGATCTGCTTCTGTCTGGGTGAGGCTAGGTGAGGAGAGATGCTTCTGTCTGGGTGAAGCTAGGTGAGGAGAGATGCTTCTGTCTGGGCGAGGTTAAGTGAGGAGATCTGCTTCTGTCTGGGTGAGGCTAGGTGAGGAGATCTGCTTCTGTCTGGGTGAGGCTAGGTGAGGAGATCTGCTTCTGTCTGGGTGAGGCTAGGTGAGGAGATCTGCTTCTGTCTGGGTGAGGCTAGGTGAGGAGATCTGCTTCTGTCTGGGTGAGGCTAGGTGAGGAGATCTGCTTCTGTCTGGGTGAGGCTAGGTGAGGAGAGATGCTTCTGTCTGGGTGAGGCTAAGTGAGGAGAGATGCTTCTGTCTGGGTGAGGCTAGGTGAGGAGATCTGCTTCTGTCTGGGTGAGGCTAGGTGAGGAGAGATGCTTCTGTCTGGGTGAGGCTAGGTGAGGAGAGATGCTTCTGTCTGGGTGAGGCTAAGTGAGGAGATCTGCTTCTGTCTGGATGAGGCTAGGTGAGGAGATCTGCTTCTGTCTAGGTGAGGCTAGGTGAGGAGATCTGCTTCTGTCTGGGTGAGGCTAGGTGAGGAGAGATGCTTCTGTCTGGGTGAAGCTAAGTGAGGAGAGAGATGCTTCTGTCTGGGTGAGGCTAGGTGAGGAGATCTGCTTCTGTCTGGGCGAGGCTAAGTGAGGAGATCTGCTTCTGTCTGGGTGAGGCTAGGTGAGGAGAGATGCTTCTGTCTGGGTGAGGCTAAGTGAGGAGATCTGCTTCTGTCTGGGTGAGGCTAGGTGAGGAGATCTGCTTCTGTCTGGGTGAGGCTAAGTGAGAGATGCTTCTGTCTGGGCGAGATCTGCTTCTGTCTGGGTGAGGCTAGGTGAGGAGAGATGCTTCTGTCTGGGCGAGGCTAAGTGAGGAGATCTGCTTCTGTCTGGGCGAGATGCTTCTGTCTGGGTGAGGCAAGGTGCTTCTGTCTGGGCGAGTAGAGATGCTTCTGTCTGGGCGAGGCTAATTGATGAGAGATGCTTCTGTCTGGGTGAGGCTAGGTGAGGAGAGATGCTTCTGTCTGGGGGAGTCTAAGTGAGGAGAGATGCTTCTGTCTGGGTGAGGCTAGGTGAGGAGAGATGCTTCTGTCTGGGTGAGGCTAAGTGTGGAGAGATGCTTCTGTCTGGGTGAGTCTAGGTGAGGAGAGATGCTTCTGTCTGGGTGAGGCTAGGTGAGGATAGATGCTTCTGTCTGGGTGAGTCTAGGTGAGGAGAGATGCTTCTGTTTGGGCGAGGCTAGGTGAGGAGAGATGCTTCTGTCTGTGAGAGGCTCGGTGAGGAGAGATGCTTCTGTCTGTGAGGCTAGGTGAGGAGAGATGCTTCTGTCTGTGAGAGGCTAGGTGAGGAGAGATGCTTCTGTCTGTGAGAGGCTAGGTGAGGAGAGATGCTTCTGTCTGTGAGAGGCTAGGTGAGGAGAGATGCTTCTGTCTGTGAGAGGCTAGGTGAGGAGAGATGCTTCTGTCTGTGAGAGGCTAGGTGAAGAGAGATGCTTTTGTCTGGGTGAGGCTAGGTGAGCACGGTGAAGCCCCCCCATGTGTGTGCTACCCATGTAAAGCCAGGCAGAAACAAGTGGCATGGATAATACCAGACAACATATTGATGCATCAGAGCGGCCCTTTTTCATTTCAGGCTCCATTTGGTTGGCACCCAGGCAAATACAACCACCGTTTCTGTGGGATGTCCTGGTTTGGAGGAGAGATATGTTAGTGTGAGAGAGAGAATATGTTCACGTCACCATTTGTCTGTGTGTGTTACCATAGTGTTTCTATATGTGGATGTCCTCTGCCTACAGAAAGGCAGTAGATGGTATCTTTGCTAAAATTCTGAGCCTGTCATGATGCTAAAGCAAGCGAGGGACGTAAAGATAAGTGATAGAGATGGGAGTACACTGTCCCTCGTCCCTGCTGTGCTTCCCAGGCATAAAATATTCAACGTGATGATATCAAGATTTATATGAGTACAGACTGTTAGTCGAGACACAGTAACAATCACTGCACATAGATGTAATGGTTTAAATGGAGATGGGTTCTGATGGTTCACTTTTGATATCATCTTGGAGACAGGAAACAGGTAATATAAGGTTCATCTCTAACATCCTAGCAGGGTTGAATTCAGTTCAGCATCCTTGTATAACATATGGCAAGGCTTTAAGTCAGAATTTATGTTTTCTAGTTTGAGCTAAACACACATAAACAAGGGTAAAAGGAAGATGTTGCCTGAAAGTGTAACATAGACACAGGGAGTCTGGCAGCAAGTGCAGTGTGAGTTTAATGAAAAGGAACACAGCACTAATACAAAACAAGAGCAGTGTCTAACAAGGCAAACAATGCTACCTGTTGACTGACAGAACAGAGTGCTAGATAAATGGTAAGTAATGAAGGTAGTAATGAAGTCCAGGAAGTGACTGTTGACGGGGTGCAGGTGTGCGTAATAATGGTCGTCAGGTGTATGTAACAATGGTTGCCAGGTGTACGTAATAATGGTCGGCAGGTGTGTGTAATAATGGTTGCCAGGTGTGCGTAATAATGGTCGGCAGATGTGTGTAATAATGGTCACCAGGTGTGCGTAATAATGGTCGCCAGGTGTGTGTAATAATGGTTTCCAGGTGTGCGTAAGAATGGTCGCCAGGTGTGCGTAATAATGGTTGCCAGGTGTGCGTAATAATGGTCGGCAGGTGTGTGTAATAATGGTTGCCAGGTGTGTGTAATAATAGTTGCCATGTGTGTGTAATAATGGTCGACAGGTGTGTGTAATAATGGTTGCCAGGTGTGCGTAATAATGGTCGCCAGGTGTGTGTATTAATGGTTGCCAGGTGTGCGTAATAATGGTCGGCAGATGTGTGTAATAATGGTCGCCAGGTGTGCGTAAGAATGGTCGCCAGGTGTGTGTAATAATGGTTGCCAGGACCAGTGGTTAGTAGACTGGTGACTCCGGAGGGGTGAGAGGGAGTAGACGTGACAGACAGTTTACGGAATGAATATTCCAGATTGTCAACACAGCTACTCCTTGTGGGTTAAAGTAACCCGCATGCAGGATTATGGCGACATGTTCGTTGACTGATTGGCCAACCCAGCTAGCACTTAACGTTCTGAGAACCATATGTTTTTTAGGGCTTGGTTGTCCAATGGTTATTTTACATACAACCCTCTGGGAATGGCGCAGGATAGCTGCTTGGCTTTGGAACATTCTCAGCACATTTAACGAAAGTGACCCCCCCAAAAAACTAACATTTTAATGAAATCTAACCAGGTTGGAACATTTAGGAAATGTCAAGAAAATGTTCTGGGAATTTCAGTACATCAGTGTAACATTTCCTACAGTTTTCCTCGTGGTTGTATTTAAAGTCAGGTTCACACATTGTTCAGAGAATGTTAAGAAACGTTCGTCAATGGGAATATTCAGTACTTCAGCTTAACGTTTCCTATAGGTTTTCTTATGGTTCTATTTCAAGTAATGCTTTCAAATTGTTCTGAGAACATTAACAACTTTCCATAAAAACCACAAGATAACTTTAGAGTTCAGAGAATATTGTAAGAAAGTTACTTAATAAAAACATACACATTCTGTTTTCAGCATGAAGAAAACTCTCTGTTCTCTATCTCAGGGGTGTCAAACTCATTCCATGGAGGGCCTAGTGTCTGCAGGTTTTTCCTTTAAATTCAGCCCTAGACAACCAGGTGTGGTGAGTTCCTTGCTAATCAGTGACCTTAATTCATCAATCAAGTACAAGGGAGGAGCGAAAACCCTCAGACACATTGCCAACCTTAGAATGAATTTGACACCTGTGCTCTATCTTGTTAAGTGTGTTCAGGTGTGTTGGTCGTGCCCACTAATTGGCCACACCTGATCTTAATGACTGCTTGTTTCCTTTGAAATGGGGTCTGTTTGAACGACAAAAAAACTGTAAAATTAATAGCTTTGTATGAGTTACAAAAAACATGGCATCGAGCTCTCTCCTGGTGGCACAGTGGACTAATTCCATGGATAAACAACGGAAGACTATTGGTTTGAATCTCACTGACACTGTGCCACAATAAAACATACCCGAAACATGTTCTCATTTAATTACCTTCAAATAACTTTTAATTTTCATTCTCAAAACCTCCCTTCAACCTAAACATTTCCAAAACAGGCTAAATATTCACTTCCATTCTCAGAACGTTTAAAAAACATTCAGTTTCACCAGTCAGGTAATTTATGGGTTCGTTGCCAAAACTTACTCTCCCACAACTTCCAAGGTGCTACCTGGATAATGTCCTTTGTCTACTTCTATATACTGTTATTGCTTTTGGAGTAGGGAGCAACGAATGCATTTATTTGATGCATTGCTTTTATATATGTATTGTGTTGGAATGAGATAGATGAATAAGTACTAAGCGGTTAACATTTTATTTTATTAAAGATATACATAGTTAGAACCCAACTAAGCTGTCACAGTCTCACTTCAGAATTAGATTTTCATCCATGTTTCTCAAACGTCACATTTTTAAGTTGTTCCAAATGACAGATTAAGTGTTTATGGTTGGGGCCGTGGTTCCGAGGAGGGAACATAAATCAGCTGAAATGTCAAGTGCGCCACGTATAGTTTTTGATAAAACTCAAACTTTCATTAAAATGCACATACAATGTACTGAATTAAAGCTACACTCGTTGTGAATCTAGTTACCGAGTCAGATTTGTAAAATGCTTTTCGGCGAAAGCATGAGAAGCTATTATCTGATAGCATGTATCCCCCAAATACTGCACCATCACCTAACGACAGATTTTGCGATAGCCGGGGGCTACTCAAAACGCAGAAATAAAATATAAAACATTCATTACCTTTGACGAGCTTCTTTCTTGGCACTCCTAGATGTCCCATAAACATCATTTTGGGTCTTTTTTTCGATTAAATCGGTCCATATATAGCCTAGATATCGATCTATGAACACTGTGTGAACAACGGAAAAAAATAGCGTTTTAGAACGTAACGTCATTTTTTTTAATTAAAAAGTTGACGATAAACTTTCACAAAACACTTCGAAATACTTTTGTAATGCAACTTTAGGTATTAGTACACATTAATAAGTGATACAATTGATCACGAGGCGATGTCAATTCTATAGGTGTCCTTGAAATAATGTCCGGAGAAATCTCAACCAAAACATCCGGTCGAAGACCGGAGGGAATCGGTTCTCTTGATTCGGTTTGACCAAGAAACAAAGCCTAGGCAAATGACAAGACTCTAGACATCGTGTGGAAGCTGTAGGTACTGCAACCTCGGCCTCATTTAATCCGGTTCACCTATAACAATTCCTGGAAGTCGCGCATGGATATTTTTTTCCATTTTCAGTGATCAGATTTTCCCGCACTTTTCGATGAAACGCACGTTCTGTTATAGTCACAGCCGTGATTTAACCAGTTTTAGAAACGTCTGTGTGTTTTCTATCCACACATACTAATCATATGCATATACTATATTCCTGGCATGAATAGCAGGGCGCTGAAATGTTGCGCGATTTTTTACAAAAAGCTGCGTAAAGCTGCTTGAATTCTCAACTTCCCGTTTAGGCATTAACTCTGAATGGTTGAGTTAACGGTTACAGTTTGGAATAGAGGTGGCAATAAAGGTGAAATAAGATAAAAAGAATAGGCTTAAAACAACTATCTATTGTTGGATTTGAACTTGCAACTTCTGAAATCAGAGGCAGATGCTAGCTTGCATCCACAATGCCCTGGCAAAATCAAAACTTTACTTGAACGTAACGCTCACTGTTGCCCCTAGTGGCCGATTTCCACAACATCTCCCGATGTCATCAGACATGGATGAATGTCGAATACTGACGTGTATCACGGATGACCTGGCTGTTAGAACCACAGGGAGTCTTGCAGAACTCAATTGTTGAATGTTGCACAATGCTGTTTATTTAATGCCTTAAAGGCCCAACGCAGTCAAAGTGATTTTCCTGTGTTTTATACACTGCTCAAAAAATAAAGGGAACACTTAAACAACACAATGTAACTCCAACTCAATCACACTTCTGTGATATCAAACTGTCCACTTAGGAAGCAACACTGATTGACAATAAATGTCACATGCTGTTGTGCAAATGGAATAGACAACAGGTGGAAATTATAGGCAATTAGCAAGACCCCCAAATAAAGGAGTGGTTCTGCAGGTGATAACCACAGACCGCTTCTCAGTTCCTATTCTTCCTGGCTGATGTTTTGGTCACTTTTGAATGCTGGCAGTGCTTTCACTCTAGTGGTAGCATGAGACGGAGTCTACAACCCACACAAGTGGCTCAGGTAGTGCAGCTCATCCAGGATGGCACATCAATGCGAGCTGTGGCAAGAAGGTTTGCTGTGTCTGTCAGTGTAGTGTCCAGAGCATGGAGGCGCAACCAGGAGACAGGCCAGTACATCAGGAGACGTGGAGGAGGCCGTAGGAGGGCAACAACTCAGCAGCAGGACCGCTACCTCCGCCTTTGTGCAAGGAGGAGCAGGAGGAGCACTGCCAGAGCCCTGCAAAATGACCTCCAGCAGGCCACAAATGTGCATGTGTCTGCTCAAATGGTCAGATACAGACTCCATGAGGGTGGTATGAGGGCCTGACGCCCACAGGTGGGGGTTGTGCTTACAGCCCAACACCGTGCAGGACGTTTGGCATTTGCCAGAGAACACCAAGATTGGCAAATTCGCCACTGGCACCCTTTGCTCTTCACAGATGAAAGCAGGTTCACACTGAGCACATGTGACAGACGTGACAGTCTGGAGACGCCGTGGAGAACGTTCTGCTGCCTGCAACATCCTCGAGCATGATCGGTTTGGCAGTGGGTGATCGGTTTGGCATGGTGTAGGGTGGCATGATCGGTTTGGCATGGTGTAGGGTGGCATTTCTTTGCGGGGCCGCACAGCCCTCCATGTGCTCGCCAGAGGTAGTCTGCAGCGTAGCCTAGTGGTTAGAGCGTTGGACTAGTAACCGGAAGGTTGTGAGTTCAAACCCCCGAGCTGACAAGGTACAAATCTGTCGTTCTGCCCCTGAACAGGCAGTTAACCCACTGTTCCCAGGCCGTCATTGAATAACCCACTGTTCCCAGGCCTGGTTAAATAAAGGTAAAAAAAATAAAAATTAGGTACCGAGATGAGATCCTCAGACCCCTTGTGAGACCATATGCTGGTGTGGTTGGCCCTGGGTTCCTCCTAATGCAAGACAATGCTAGACCTCATGTGGCTGGAGTGTGTCAGCAGTTCCTGCAAGAGGAAGGCATTGATGCTATGGACTGGCCCGCCCGTTCCCCAGACCTGAATCCAATTGAGCACATCTGGGACATCATGTCTCGCTCCATCCACCAACGCCACGTTGCACCACAGACTGTCCAGGAGTTGGCGGATGCTTTAGTCCAGGTCTGGGAGGAGATCCCTCAGGAGACCATCCGCCACCTCATCAGGAGCATGCCCAGGCGTTGTAGGGAGGTCATACAGGCACGTGGAGGCAACACACCTGAGCCTCATTTGGACTTGTTTTAAGGATATTACATCAAAGCTGGATCGGCCTGTAGTGTGGTTTTCCACACTACAAATCCAGACCTCCATGGGTTGATTTAATTTGATTTCCATTGATCATTTTTGTGTGATTTTGTTGTCAGCACATTCAACTATGTAAAGAAAAAAGTATTTAGTAAGAATATTTCATTCATTCAGATCTAGGATGTGTTATTTTAGTGTTCCCTTTATTCTTTTGAGCAGTGTATATATTTCCACATTACGAGGTTGGAATAACACTGTGACATTTAAACAATGATGATAATGCCCTTTTAGTGTAAGAGCTGTTTGAAAAGACAGCCTGAAATTTCTGCCTGTTTGGGTGGGATGGAGATTTGGCCTTTCCATGGTGACATCACCATGCAGTAAATTAGTTAATAGACCATTTGAAACCTCTCTGGTAATAACAGTTACTTTTACATTTTCCCCTCCCCACCCAGACCACTCCGACAGTCGAAGTTGTTGCTTAAGAAATTGCTCTTGGCTAAGCTATTTTTTTCTTTTTGACTATTTTTGTCTGTGGCGTTTGAGGTAGCAGACCCCTATGCAGACGCACATGCACACACACACCAAAAGTATCGTGCATCACTGTTTGTCTGAGTATTCATCTGCTGTCTGAGCATGTATTTCATTGGGACTACTTGTGGCCTGGCAGACTGTGGCCTGGCACACACTGAGGACTCTGAGGTCACTGAGGACTCAGAGGTCACTGAGAACTCTGAGGTCAGTGAGAACTCTGAGGTCACTGAGAACTCTGAGGTCAGTGAGAACTCTGAGGTCAGTGAGAACTCAGAGGTCACTGAGGACTCTGAGGTCAGTGAGAACTCTCACTACTAGCCTCACTTAATTTATGTTCCCATCCTCCCACACCATTCTAAACATACACAAAGAAAATATGAACGCAACATGTAAAGTGTTGGTCCCATGTTCCATGAGCTGAATAAAAGATACCAGAAATGTTCCATACGCACAAAAAAGCTAATTTCTCTCAAATGTCTTGCACAAATTTGTTTACATCCCTGTTAGTGGGCATTTCTCCTTGGCAAGATAATCCGTCCACCTGACACGTGTGGCTTATCAAGAATCTGATTAAACAGCATGATCGTTACACAGATGCACCTTGTGCTGGGGACAATAAAAGGCCACTTTAAAATGTGCAGTTTTGTCAAGCAACACAATGTTAAAGAGGTCTAAAGTTGAGGGAGCGTGCAATTGGCATGCTGACTGCAGGAACGTCCACCAGAGATGTTG
Organism: Oncorhynchus keta; assembly: GCF_023373465.1. Taxonomy (NCBI): domain Eukaryota; kingdom Metazoa; phylum Chordata; class Actinopteri; order Salmoniformes; family Salmonidae; genus Oncorhynchus; species Oncorhynchus keta. The sequence continues at coordinate 14,366,850 of NC_068439.1, read as the reverse complement.
CCAGAGAATTTAATGTTAATTTCTCTACTATAAGCAGCTTCCAACATCATTTTAGAGAATTTGGCAGTGCATCCAACCATGTGTATGGCCTCATGGGGGCGAGCAGTTTGCTGATGTCAATGCTGTGAACAGAGTGCTCCATGGTTGCGGTGGTGTTATGGTGTGGCCAAACAGAAGCTATGGACAACAAACACAATTGCATTTTATCGATGGCAATTTGAATGCACAGAGATAACATGATAGGATCCTGGAGCCCATTGTTGTGCCATTCATCCACCACCATCACCTCATGTTTCAGCATGATAATGCACAGCCCCATTTCACAAGGATCTGTACACAATTCCTGGAAGCTGAAAATGTCACGGTTGTTCCATGTGTTCCAGTTCCCTCTAATATCCAGCAACTTAGCATCAGTCATTGAAGAGGAGTGGGACAACGTTCCACAGGCAACACTCATGTGCCTGATCAACTCAATGCAAAGGAGATGTGTTGCACTGCATGAGGCAAATAGTGGTCACACCAGATACTGACTGGTTTTTTATCCACAGCCCTTTTTATCCACAGATGCATATCTGTATTCACAGTCATGTGAAATCCATAGATTAGGGCCTAATTTATTTATTTTAATTGACGGATGTCCTTATATGAACTGGAACTCAGTAAAATCTTAGAAATTGTGGCTTGGTGCATTTACATTTTTGTTCAGTATAGAAGCCAACATGCAAAAAACTAAATCATTGCAGCTGGTATTTCCAGACAGTTGGAGGTATTTTTAGGATACGTGAGCTATCTAGAATACTTGAATAAATACCTGAACAAATGTCAGACACTTGTTTCACTGAGAGACAGAAAGTGCGTTGAGCAGCCCAAAGCAGGACAAGGTATAAAAACAGCCTGCACTATAGATGGATCTGGATGCAGTGCTGCAGTGCAGAGATGTTGAGATAGCATGTCACTGGGCCGTCCACTGTGTTGTAGTGCAGAGATGTTGAGATACCATGTCACTGGGCCGTCCACTGTGTTGTAGTGCAGAGATGTTGAGATAGCAGGTCACTGGGCCATCCACTGTGTTGTAGTGCAGAGATGGTGAGATAGCAGGTCACTGGGCCGTCCACTGTGTTGTAGTGCAGAGATGTTGAGATAGCAGGTCACTGGGCCGTCCACTGTGTTGTAGTGCAGAGATGTTGAGATAGCATGTCACTGGGCCGTCCACTGTGTTGTAGTGCAGAGATGTTGAGATAGCAGGTCACTGGGCCGTCCACTGTGTTGTAGTGCAGAGATGTTGAGATAGCATGTCACTGGGCCGTCCACTGTGTTGTAGTGCAGAGATGTTGAGATAGCATGTCACTGGGCCGTCCACTGTGTTGTAGTGCAGAGATGTTGAGATAGCATGTCACTGGGCCGTCCACTGTGTTGTAGTGCAGAGATGTTGAGATAGCATGTCACTGGGCCATCCACTGTGTTGTAGTGCAGAGATGTTTAGATGGCATGTCACTGGGCCGTCCACTGTGTTGTAGTGCAGAGACGTTGAGATAGCATGTCACTGGGCCGTCCACTGTGTTGTAGTGCAGAGATGTTGAGATAGCATGTCACTGGGCACTGTGTTGTAGTGCAGAGATGTTGAGATAGCAGGTCACTGGGCCACTGTGTTGTAGTGCAGAGATGTTGAGATAGCATGTCACTGGGCCGTCCACTGTGTTGTAGTGCAGAGATGTTGAGATAGCAGGTCACTGGGCCGTCCACTGTGTTGTAGTGCAGAGATGTTGAGATAGCATGTCACTGGGCCGTCCACTGTGTTGTAGTGCAGAGATGTTGAGATAGCATGTCACTGGGCCGTCCACTGTGTTGTAGTGCAGAGATGTTGAGATAGCATGTCACTGGGCCGTCCACTGTGTTGTAGTGCAGAGATGTTGAGATAGCATGTCACTGGGCCGTCCACTGTGTTGTAGTGCAGAGATGTTGAGATAGCATGTCACTGGGCCGTCCACTGTGTTGTAGTGCAGAGATGTTGAGATAGCATGTCACTGGGCCGTCCACTGTGTTGTAGTGCAGAGATGTTGAGATAGCATGTCACTGGGCCGTCCACTGTGTTGTAGTGCAGAGATGTTGAGATAGCATGTCACTGGGCCGTCCACTGTGTTGTAGTGCAGAGATGTTGAGATAGCATGTCACTGGGCCGTCCACTGTGTTGTAGTGCAGAGATGTTGAGATAGCAGGTCACTGGGCCGTCCACTGTGTTGTAGTGCAGAGATGTTGAGATAGCATGTCACTGGGCCGTCCACTGTGTTGTAGTGCAGAGATGTTGAGATAGCATGTCACTGGGCCGTCCACTGTGTTGTAGTGCAGAGATGTTGAGATAGCATGTCACTGGGCTGTCCACTGTGTTGTAGTGCAGAGATGTTGAGATAGCATGTCACTGGGCCGTCCACTGTGTTGTAGTGCAGAGATGTTGAGATAGCATGTCACTGGGCCGTCCACTGTGTTGTAGTGCAGAGATGTTGAGATAGCAGGTCACTGGGCCGTCCACTGTGTTGTAGTGCAGAGATGTTGAGATAGCATGTCACTGGGCCGTCCACTGTGTTGTAGTGCAGAGATGTTGAGATAGCATGTCACTGGGCCGTCCACTGTGTTGTACGTTTCTATTGTAAGATGAAGAGGAATCCTTCACTGCATAAGGGTGCCTTACACAGCATCCAGCATTAGGATGACACAGGATAACACACTAACACACAATCCCCTTTAACAGTAATAGCCTGGCTCTCAGTTTGGCCGTACACGTTTCTTTCGGCAGCCTCAATATTGTGACAGTTTGACATACAGCCTTCCAGAGCCAGTCAGGCCAGAGAGGAGGGACATGAGAGAGCCATGAATTCCCAGAATCGCTGCTCTCCTCTGATTTATCTAGTCAGGACACCTGCGATACAGTCAGTATTCGACGTCCAACCATGTCTGAAAACGTCAGGAGATGACATTGAAATCTGTCACTAGGGCAACAGTGAGTTTTGTTACCTTCAAGGCTGTTTCAGTTTTGCTAAGGTGTTATATACAGTGTTATATACAGGCCCTCACAGATGGGCATAAGCATCTGCCTCTAATTCCAAAGGTTGTAAGACATATATTATATTTTTACCCTTTACCTTAACCATTTGGAGATAATGCCTAACCTTAAGATTTCTGAGTTAATGCCTAACCTTAAACACTAACCTCAGCATTTGATGTTTGGAACAACTTTGAAATGTTGCGTTTGAGAAACATGGATAAAGGTCTAATTCTAACATGAGACTGTGAGAGCTAGCTACAGCACCCTCAGCACCCCTATTTCCTGCCGCTAAGATCATCAGCACGACTGGACAGTTCTTGTGTTATGAGAACATTTGTCACGACCTAACGGATGTTCTGGGAATTTTCACAGAAACTATTTTGGTTTGCTGGGTGTCTGACAAAATCACTATTTTGGTAGTTCTTCGAAGTAAATAAGGTATACTTTTATGACTGCTGAATACCAACTGTCATGTATTTTCAGGTAGAGATACCTCACGATGCAGCTGCTCTCTCTCTCTCTCTCTTTAGCGTTTTCATTCTTCTGTCTCTTCTCTTCCTCTCCGTGTCTGCCCCACACAGACCGGACAAGTAGGCACTCAATGGATTATGGTCATTGAAGTTAATTACCATGTTTTCTGCACTAAACTATGTAGAATATTGGCCTGTTGGAAACTACAACTCCCTACTACATTGCACAGTTTGGGCAGGGTTTGATGTATCTAGAGTGTACTGAACTCTTAAGACAAAAGAAACAAATTAAATGTAATTGAAATAAATGAACGGACATTGTCACAATTGTCTAGACACATGTTCATGAAATACAACCGATGGCCGTGATCACCTACAGACACACCTGGCTAACTTGATGGGTCATGTAATCATCTGGCGAAGTGGAGTCTTTTGTTTAGACATGTAGCTAGCTACAGTGCCTTGCGAAAGTATTCGGCCCCCTTGAACTTTGCGACCTTTTGCCACATTTCAGGCTTCAAACATAAAGATATAAAACTGTATTTTTCTGTGAAGAATCAACAACAAGTGGGACACAATCATGAAGTGGAACGACATTTATTGGATATTTCAAACTTCAAAATCTGAAAAATTGGGCGTGCAAAATTATTCAGCCCCTTTACTTTCAGTGCAGCAAACTCTCTCCAGAAGTTCAGTGAGGATCTCTGAATGATCCAATGTTGACCTAAATGACTAATGATGATAAATACAATCCACCTGTGTGTAATCAAGTCTCCGTATAAATGCACCTGCACTGTGATAGTCTCAGAGGTCCATTAAAAGCGCAGAGAGCATCATGAAGAACAAGGAACACACCAGGCAGGTCCGAGATACTGTTGTGAAGAAGTTTAAAGCCGGATTTGGATACAAAAATATTTCCCAAGCTTTAAACATCCCAAGGAGCACTGTGCAAGCGATAATATTGAAATGGAAGGAGTATCAGACCACTGCAAATCTACCAAGACCTGGCCGTCCCTCTAAACTTTCAGCTCATACAAGGAGAAGACTGATCAGAGATGCAGCCAAGAGGCCCATGATCACTCTGGATGAACTGCAGAGATCTACAGCTGAGGTGGGAGACTCTGTCCATAGGACAACAATCAATCGTATATTGCACAAATCTGGCCTTTATGGAAGAGTGGCAAGAAGAAAGCCATTTCTTAAAGATATCCATAAAAAGTGTTGTTTAAAGTTTGCCACAAGCCACCTGGGAGACACATCAAACATGTGGAAGAAGGTGCTCTGGTCAGATGAAACCAAAATTGAACTTTTTGGCAACAATGCAAAATGTTATGTTTGGCGTAAAAGCAACACAGCTCATCACCCTGAACACACCATCCCCACTGTCAAACATGGTGGTGGCAGCATCATGGCTTGGGCCTGCTTTTCTTCAGCAGGGACAGGGAAGATGGTTAAAATTGATGGGAAGATGGATGGAGCCAAATACAGGACCATTCTGGAAGAAAACCTGATGGAGTCTGCAAAAGACCTGAGACTGGGACGGAGATTTGTCATCCAACAAGACAATGATCCAAAACATAAAGCAAAATCTACAATGGAATGGTTCAAAAATAAACATATCCAGGTGTTAGAATGGCCAAGTCAAAGTCCAGACCTGAATCCAATCGAGAATCTGTGGAAAGAACTGAAAACTGCTGTTCACAAATGCAAGGAGGAATGGGAAAAAATGTAATAACTTAAGGGGGCTGAATAATTTTGCACGCCCAATTTTTCAGTTTTTGATTTGTTAAAAAAGTTTGAAATATGCAATAAATGTCGTTCCACTTCATGATTGTGTCCCACTTGTTGTTGATTCTTCACAAAAAAATACAGTTTTATATCTTTATGTTTGAAGCCTGAAATGTGGCAAAAGGTCGCAAAGTTCAAGGGGGCCGAATACTTTCGCAAGGCACTGTATCTAGATATCTAAACAATGAGCCGGCATAATCCCAACTCATACTACTACCAATACAAACATTGTCGTAGCTGTAGAATGAATCTGCGGGTAGCTAAAGAGCTAACCAGCCAGGTTAAATGCTAACCAACTAGGTTCAATGCTAGCTAGCTAACATTAGGCTATGACTACCCATGTAAATGGCTTTCTTATTAGAATAACATTGCCCCACAGATCATACACGTAGTATTAGCTAGTGAGCCAGCAAGCTAATGTTTGCTACTTAGCTAAGAGTACTCTTTAACTTGCAATGGAAATGACTTGCTGACAAAATTAGAAACATATAATATTTGAAAATGTATCTAGACTCTTATCCGGATACAGGGATGAAAACTTCACAGTAGACTGGAACCATTTAAGTCTATTTTGTTTGTAGCTACATTTTGCTTGGCCAGCGTTGTATCACGTCACTCCGGTTCACACTGCCCGTGGCATGTGCAGAAAGTAGCCCATCACTTTATCCAACTGATCTTTGGATCTGCTAATCCAGGCATAAATGTTGTTGAAAACCTTTGAAGTTCTCGATGGCTATCGATGGCTTTTCAAAAATGGCGCGTTAGGAAGGACTATGAACACATACTGAGCAGCTCACATTATAGACAGAATTCATCTCCATGGCAGAACGATCCAAACTCCTCTCTTGGCATGTCCAGCCCATCCATTATCTCAGGCAATCATGGCTAGCGGGAAGGTTCCTTCCTTTTTTCCATGGCTAAACTAGGCTCATAATTTAACAATTCTATTCATATTTACGGATGGAATACAAGTTTTTAATTAAAGAAAAGGTGTGAACAGTTTGGAGTCGCACGAGTTGCAAGGTGGGGGTTTGTTGCTATGTCAAAAATGACAATATCTGTCCTGACCTTTTCCACCTAGGATATTTGTGTGAGCGTTGATGTGACCGTTTGTGTGACCCCTGCTATAGGCGTACAACACATAAATGTCTGATAGCCTCCCACGCATAAGGCTACTTACTGTCTGACCCTAACACTAAAACTAAAACTAAATAACAAAATGGAATAGGATTTTTTTTATCAAACTGAAATTGAATAAAAACTTTGAAAATTAACTGAAAATGATCTGAATTTCAAATTAAATCTAAAAACAAATAGAAAAATCATAAAAATATAATAACCGTTTGTAATGCACATTCATATTTTTTTTAAGAATTTGGTTGCATGACCAATAAAATGCAGAGAGGATTTATTCACACTGATTCAGTGTGCAGTTAAGAAATAAACAATTGAAACCCATTTTCATATATTCCTTCATTGAATCTCACAACTGTAACATATTGAAAAATGAATCACATCTTAAGTGCTCTGATGAAAGGGAGTGAAGTCACGATTTATGTCAAACAAAAAAATTCTGTATGAATATTGTGTCTTTCTCTATCCTCTTTACTCCCGATAATCCATACTGAGAGCAGATCTTTGTGCTGGTTTGTTATGGTTGAAGTGTATGAATTAATGATGAAGGGATCAGCAGAGAGAGAGAGAGGGGGAGGAGGAAGGCGAATGGAAGGAGAGAGACGAGCCACTAAAAGCAACAACACACGATGGCCTCAGCTCAGCTCAGCTCTGGCACTCTGTTTCAGAAATGACTAGAATCATAGAAATCATTTGATTAAAGTCTCATAAAACATGGATTGTACTAATCCAAATACAGTAGATTAATCCATTTACATATCAACGGCTACGGGGTAATGACATAGATATGAAAAGGTAACTCAACCATGACGGTTAAAGACAAGGGCAGACTAAAAATATGAAAAAGATGTACATCCTTAAGACTTTGGATCATCTAATACAACATTCCGTCAGAGCACACCTAGCATGTCCTACAACAACATTCCATCAGAGCACACCTAGCATGTCCTACAACAACATTCCGTCAGAGCACACCTAGCACGTCCTACAACAACATTCCATCAGACCACACCTAGCATGTCCTACAACAACATTCCATCAGAGCACACCTAGCATGTCCTACAACAACATTCCATCAGAGCACACCTAGCATGTCCTACAACAACATTCCATCAGAGCACACCTAGCACGTCCTACAACAACATTCCATCAGAGCACACCTAGCATGTCCTACAACAACATTCCATCAGAGCACACCTAGCATGTCCTACAACAACATTCCATCAGAGCACACCTAGCACGTCCTACAACAACATTCCATCAGAGCACACCTAGCACGTCCTACAACAACATTCCATCAGAGCACACCTAGCACGTCCTACAACAACATTCCATCAGAGCACACCTAGCACGTCCTTCAACAACATTCCATCAGAGCACACCTAGCATGTCCTACAACAACATTCCATCAGAGCACACCTAGCATGTCCTACAACAACATTCCATCAGAGCACACCTAGCACGTCCTACAACAACATTCCATCAGAGCACACCTAGCACGTCCTTCAACAACATTCCATCAGAGCACACCTAGCACGTCCTACAACAACATTCCATCAGAGCACACCTAGCACGTCCTACAACAACATTACATCAGAGCACACCTAGCACGTCCTTCAACAACATTCCATCAGAGCACACCTAGCATGTCCTACAACAACATTCAATCAGAGCACACCTAGCACGTCCTTCAACAACATTCCATCAGAGCACACCTAGCACGTCCTTCAACAACATTCCATCAGAGCACACCTAGCACGTCCTTCAACAACATTCCATCAGAGCACACCTAGCACGTCCTACAACAACATTCCATCAGAGCACACCTAGCACGTCCTACAACAACATTCCATCAGAGCACACCTAGCACGTCCTACAACAACATTCCATCAGAGCACACCTAGCACGTCCTACAACAACATTACATCAGAGCACACCTAGCATGTCCTACAACAACATTCAATCAGAGCACACCTAGCACGTCCTACAACAACATTCAATCAGAGCACACCTAGCACGTCCTACAACAACATTCCATCAGAGCACACCTAGCACGTCCTACAACAACATTCCATCAGAGCACACCTAGCACGTCCTACAACAACATTACATCAGAGCACACCTAGCATGTCCTACAACAACATTCAATCAGAGCACACCTAGCACGTCCTACAACAACATTCAATCAGAGCACACCTAGCACGTCCTTCAACAACATTACATCAGAGCACACCTAGCACGTCCTTCAACAACATTCCATCAGAGCACACCTAGCACGTCCTACAACAACATTACATCAGAGCACACCTAGCATGTCCTACAACAACATTCAATCAGAGCACACCTAGCACGTCCTACAACAACATTCCATCAGAGCACACCTAGCATGTCCTACAACAACATTCCATCAGAGCACACCTAGCATGTCCTACAACAACATTCCATCAGACCACACCTAGCACGTCCTACAACAACATTCCATCAGAGCACACCTAGCACGTCCTACAACAACATTACATCAGAACACACCTAGCACGTCCTACAACAACATTCCATCAGAGCACACCTAGCACGTCCTTCAACAACATTCCATCAGAGCACACCTAGCACGTCCTACAACAACATTCCATCAGAGCACACCTAGCACGTCCTACAACAACATTCCATCAGAGCACACCTAGCATGTCCTACAACAACATTCCATCAGAGCACACCTAGCACGTCCTACAACAACATTCCATCAGAGCACACCTAGCATGTCCTACAACAACATTCCATCAGAGCACACCTAGCATGTCCTACAACAACATTACATCAGAGCACACCTAGCACATCCTACAACAACATTCCATCAGAGCACACCTTGCATAACACATGTACTGAATATGATATACATTACATGTGTTATGAAAGGAGTGTGGATATTTAGCAAAACGCTTTTATGCGCTGACTGAACAGGGATGTAATGAACACGAGGGGAGTTAGAGAGCTGGATTCAAGTACAGGGCGCAGCAGGTGTTTATTGCAAAGGACCACAGGAGGAGGCAGGTAGCTGGGTCCCGGTGCAGGAAGAAGGTCATACACACGAGGAGGCAGGTAGCTGGGTCCAGGGTCAGGCAGAAGGTCATACACAGGGAGTCCAAAAGGCAACAGTACAGGCAGAAAGAAATGACGAATCCTCATTGTCCAAGACGAGCCAAGACCGCATCAAAACGTATCCAAGACAGAGACACTCAATATGTGGTCTGAAGACCGGACTCGAGCACTACAACACACACACACACACACACATCTTGTTGGTTCTCTGCCACAGTTCAGATGACCTAAGCAGTAGAGCTGTGTGTAATCAGCTGACTGATGAGGAATGGAATTCTATTGATCCCATCACAGACAATTACTGATAGAAGTATGGCTATACGGGAGTCACACAGTCAGGTAAGCCAGCACACACACACACACACACACACACACACACACACACACACACACACACACACACACACACACACACACACACACACACACACACACACACACACACACACACACACACACACACACACACACACACACACACACACACACACACACAACGAGAAGTCAAAGAAGTAGATAAGATCAAGAATGGGTTCTAGCAGTAAAAAGAATGATACAGTTTAACACCTTTATAGAAACGTGTTGAAAGGTGCCAAAGGTTCTGTCCAAATCCGTATCCATGGTAACCGATTCTTCCTACCCACAATCCGTGAAAGACAGTCTCCACAGTAACGGTGGAATATGAGGGCTGTGATGATCACACATTCAGTTCAATTCCATCTCAGCTGCGCTGTATTAGCAGAGTTGGGAAAAGCAATACATAGATAACCAGATATGAACACATAAATTAGATAGCCCATCACTGATTAACCAGAGTTCTGAATCTGTCAGCCCACTTTGTTGCTGTTCTGAGTTTATTGAAGTGTGTGGGTGGGAAGTGGTGTGTGGCCTCTCTCATTCCACTAATGATCCCAGTGGGTATCCATTACCTCTAGGCTTTCTGGGAAAGAACTCTTTGGTCAAGATCCACCACCCATTGTCTGCCAATCACTGCTTTCTCTATCTCAGCATTCATCGATCCATCTCACTCCCTCTCTCCCTCTCTCTCTAACTCTCTCTCTCTCCTAGCGTGTTGGAGTGTGTAGCCCTGGATCAGATGAAATATGACTGTGATACATCTTGATGCCTTTTTCCTCTCATGAGATATAATTACACATTTGAAAGGAGATATATTTTGTTACCACGGAAACACATACTGCAGCCCACCACTGTCTATGTTCATTATAAAACTGGTTTGCCTTTTGATATTGGATGGCAGGTGTGTGTGTGTGGGTGTGTGCGTGCGTGCGCATGCTTGAAAGAAGTCTTCAGGGGTCCAAAAAGAGCTGTTCAGAAATGAATCTGTTGCTTTTCCCACTCGACCCGATATACATGAATACGTGTTTTACTTTCCTAAAAACAATAACTGTCCACGTCACGGTTCAGCTGTCGGAGATTTGAGAGCTAAATGCATCAGAACATTGCATGCTTATAGCCCTATTGGCCTCGGCGACCATTGCAGGACATTCATATTTATAAAAGAAATGTTAAGGGAGACATTGCTCTGGCCCTAGAGAGACAGAGAGAAAGACAGAGATGTGACGCCGCCATGTTCCCAAAATGGATTTCATTATACTTGTCAGATAAGCTACTACTGAAATACAGATATAGGCAGGCGTACAAAAAGAGGCTTGTTTGTTAGTTTTCAATCAGACTATTTTTTATAAAGATAAGCATTTGTATTATTTGATTAAAAGACTAACTCTGGTAGTCCTAAAACATTCTTCCTCACCTCAAGTTCAGCTTAACAATATCCATACAACGCCACACCTTCACGGAAGTTTCTAAACGTTATTAAAGTAATGTCAAAAGTAAGTCAAGTCATTGTTTATAGGGAAAATGCGAACAGGTTTTTTTTATTGCGGCATTAAATTAAGTTTTGCATCTTGCCCTTTTTGTTTTTTCCTTTACATGGTTTGAGTGAAAGTAACAGTATATCTATCTGGTAATTCTATTATATTGAGACAAACACAACATTACAGCTGGAACTTCATTTGGCCAAAGAAAATAGCTCAATAGAATGAAACCTTCAAAAGGCTTTTGAGCAGACAAGGTAAAATGCCTACCATAGGCCTTCCATACAATTGTAAGCAATAGGCTAATCAAATCAAAAAGTATTTGTCACATACACATGTTTAGCAGATGTTATTGCGGGTGTAACAAAATGATTGTGTTCCTAGCTCCAACAATATTGAACAATTCACAACAATACACATATCTTAAAGTAAAATGATGTTATTTATTTTACAACAGGCCTACTTTTAACCCTAAACTAAAGCACAAAATGAAAAATTTTGCCAAGAAAATACACTATATGACCAACAGTATGTGGACACCTGCTTGTCAAACAGCTCATTCCAAAATCATGGGCATTAATATGGAGTTTGTCCCCCCTTTGCTGATATAACAAGGGCTTTCCACTGGATGTTGGAACATTGCTGCTGGGACTTCCATTCAGCGACAAGAGCATTAGTGAGGTTGGCACTGATGTTGGGCGATTAGGCCTGGCTCACAGTCAGCGTTCCAATTCATCCCAAAGGTGTTCGAACTGTGCGTGCAGATGCATTCACACCTGCCTTCTGCCATTCCTGAGCAAGCTCTGTTCTGGTGGTGCCCCGATCCCGCAGCTGAATCAACTTTAGGAGACTTCCTTGCTCTTGTTGGACTTTCTTGGGTGCCCTGAAGCCTTCTTCACAACAATTGAACTGCTCTCCTTGAAGTTCTTGATGATCCGATAAATGGTTGATTTAGGTGCAATCTTACTGGCAGTAATATCCTTGCCTGTGAAGCCCTTTCTGTGCAAAGCAATGATGACAGAACGTGTTTCCTTGCAGGTAACCATGTTTGACAGAGGAAGAACAATGATTCCAAGCACCACCCTCCTTTTGAAGCTTCCAATCTGTTATTCGAACTCAATCAGCATGACAGAGTGACCTCCAGCCTTGACCTCGTCAACACTCACACCTGTGTTAACAAGAGTCACTGACATGATGTCAGCTGGTCCTTTTGTGGCAGTGCTAAAATGCAGTGGAAATAATCTTTTGGCCATTCAGTTCATTTGCATGGCAAAGAGGGACTTTACAATTAATTGCAATTCATCTGATCACTCTTCATTACATTCTGGAGTATATGCAAATTGCCATCATACAAACTGAGGCAGCAGACTTTGTGAAAATGAATATTTGTGTCATTCTCAAAACCTTTGGCCATGACTGCAGTGTATCTCAACAAAATGAAACATAAAAACTGTTTAAAGAACTGGTTTAGATTATTAAGTAGGCATACAATAATAATAATATTTATAATAATTTAAATAATGATATTAATGATAATAATAATAATGACAATAATGACAATACTGATAATAACGATAATAATAATAATGATAACAATAATGATAATAATAATAATGATGATAATAATAATAATAATAATGATAATAATAATAATAATGATAATAATAATAATAACAATGATAATAATAATAATAATGATAATAATAATGATAATGATAATAATGACAATAATGACAATACTGATAATAACGATAATATTTATAATAATAATGATAACAATAATGATACTAAGAATAAAAATAATGATGATAATAATGACAATAATAATAATAATGATAATGATGATGACAATACCAATAATAACAATAATGATAATAATAATAACAATAATGATAATAATAATGATAACAATAATGATAATAATAATGATAATAATAATAATGATAATAAAAATAATAATGATAATAATAATAACAATAATGATAATAATAATGATACTAATGTTAATAATAATAAAAAGGACAATGTTAATGATTACAATAAGAATAATATTAATTATGATAATAATAATAATAATAATAATAATAACAATAATAAAAATAATACTGATAATAATCATAATGATAAATTATAATCACACTAATGATAATAATAATAATAATAATAATAACAATAATTATAGTAATAATGATTTATAATAATAATAATGATTAAACAATTGATAATACATAAATATGAAAATAAATAAATGAAATTTTGAAAATTGCATCATACATAGAATCATAAAACACGGGACGAGATGTTAAAAACTGTCCATTGTGCCAATAGATGGAATGCACTCACATGAGATTTGCTGAGATTTGTTGACAGAGTGGCATGGGAGGTTTATTTCTTAGACTGGGGTAAGATGTCAATTTTGGGACACGTCCTCAGTAGTGTGCCTTCGAATCAGTGGGTGTTTCGGCCTTTAATCACTAAACACCCTCATCAAAGGTGGCCAGCTAAAAGGTAATCAAGCCTTAGCTTGTGTCCCATGCCCAATTAAGATGTCCCACGGGACTATGCAAGGCAGGGGCGTCCTCTTCCCTGAGCCAGCCATACAGCTGACGGCATACCTCATATGCCCTCCTCAAGTTGGAGGGATCTGAATTGGGTTCTCAGGTGGGGGTGGGGGGTCATGAAGTTATAGCCCAGCAAGGGTCCTTCTGTTTGATCCAGATCCACTGGCTGCCTCTTTCCGCTGCTTGAGAAACTGCTCTGACGGTCTGCCGCAGAGCCTGTCCATGGATTCCAAGTTCTTTCAGCAACCTGATGATGAAAGAAGCCACGAATCCTCTGCATCCCACTTCAACTGGCCAGACCTTTGCATTCCAGCCACGCTGAGTTGCGTCTGCTGCCAACTCTGTGTAACGCAGTTTCTTACGCTCGTAGGCCTCTTCAACAGAGTTTTCCCACGGGACTGTGAGCTCTATGATGTACACAGCCTTTCGTGAAGGGGACCAGAGTACCATGTCTGGCCTAAGGTTGGTAGAAGCAATCTCAGGTGGAAAAATGAGTTGCTGGCCAATATCGACAAGCATCTTCCAGTCCCGGGCCAAGGCTAGGTGTCCAGTTTCTGGCTTTGTAGGAGGATACTTGGGCCTTTTCTGTCCCTCCCGGATGAATGTTGTTGTTTTGACGGGATTGCTTGTTTTTGGAGGTAATGAATTGGTTGCACTCCTCTTGGTCTCAAGTGCTGCAGCCAGGCTCTTGAGGACCTGATTGTGCCTCCAGGTGTAGCGGCCGTGTGAGAGGCTGGTCTTGCAACCTGTCATTATATGCCTGAGAGTCGCTGGAGCTGGGCATGAATAGGACGTTGTTCACAGTCCATTTGGTAACGCCAATGTTCTTCTCATCAATGTCCACTACAATATTAAAACTCGAAACAAAAGTCTAAATTTAGCACCCGGACCTGCTCGGGTTGGAACTCGGATATTTGAGTCTGTTGAAGCCGTGAAGACCAATAAGGTGTATTCACACACACACACACACACGCGCACATACACCTACACACGCGCACACACGCACATACACCTACACACGCGCACACACCCACACAC